>NC_092417.1:86973574-87273574 GCF_040894005.1 Engystomops pustulosus | reverse complement strand
TTTTAATGTCATCCTCGTGCGTTCATCGCGTCTCTGTCTGTGTGCTGATACATCTTCCAATATCTCACTAATTTTGTCAACTTCATCCTGTATCCATGGCTACTTTCTTTATCCTTTATAATTAGATTATTGTAAGAGTGATTTTATTTTATTTTCGGAGCCATGATAAGCGTGTTTATGATGCGACTGAGGCTTAGTTGAAATGCGCCAACAGTTCCTAGTCAGGCAGATGGTGACCCCTGATTGAACTTGCCCTCTCATTCAATTATTCAGCTGCACTCCATTTTTCTCCGTGACGCTCAACTGGCATTCCCACATTCAGCCTCTAGATGGCGCTGGAGACCATTTTTTTTCCCAGCTTGAAATGAAAATAAATGCAAGCCTTTAAAAAAATCAAAAATACCAAAAATGTTGGTGCAACTGTCTCTATTGCATATGTTTATGAGACCTGGGTTTCTCCATCTTTGAACAATGGTTGAGTTTAATATCGAATGATGTGAAAAATGACCATTTTGACAATATTATACATGAATTGGTAAACAGCTTTTAAGTAATTTACATTTCAATGAGGCTTTTTATAGATTTTGTGTCTGATATTTGTGTTTATGATTATTTAAATCTTTCATTTTTTTAGATCACTACCTAGAGAGATAATATTGAAATTGATGATATTTTTCATCGCGAAAATTCTGACTCTGTTACCGTGAAATACAATAAAGAATATTTATTACTTGGGAGAGAATTAATTTAAAACTTTTCGTGGTTTTTGAGTCATTGCTTAAATTACATTGTGGAGTGATAACAGTGAAATCCAAAATGTATGCTACAGCTTAACTATTTTTATGTATATTCTTTAAAATCTAAAACCCTAACCCTAATCATAATTTTATATATATAGACACATACATATATGTTATATATTATATATAATGCATGCAATTATTAAATCGATTAAATATTTTAGTAAACAACAGTAATAATATACTAGATTAGTTACAATACTTAAAATATAAAAAGAAAGAAGTCAGCAATAAATCCAAATTATTTATGATTTTCTATTTATTAAAGACTGAATTTTCCAATTTAATAAATATTATTTAGATGTTTTTGTCTGAGAAGTCAAAGGAATAATAGCATTTCCATCAATACAAAAGTACAAACTGAGCTCATATTCAAATAAAATCGGAAAAACATCATTTTAAATCCATAAATTCTAGCATATTGGTAAACTATACGTGGTTTGAGATGTGCACAGCTTCTAGGAGTTTTGTTTTTATGAGAGCATCTGACATTAAAATGATTGAGAGTTATAAAAAGGATAAAAATATGACATAAGAACATTTAAAAAAATATAGCAATATTTGGTGCTTCCACAGATTCTATTGTTTACAAAAGCAGAATGTGTACTGGAAGGCATTGGCAGCAGGTTTTCGAAAAGGGATTGAAGAAATGTTACTGATTGGCAACTAAATAGAACAAGATTTTGATCAGCAGCACAGAGTACTTATGTAAAAGATTGCACTTAGAATGATAAGAGATTAGATGCACAATATTGGAAAGCAATGTAATTTATTGAACTCAGCAGTGTGAGAATTAAGAAGTGAGTGTTAGTTATAAAAATATGCAAAGTAACGGAAATAAGAGCAGTTTCCATGTTTTTGGATGGTGTCTTTCAAACATATAAATGCCATATAGTGTAATAACTTCCTCTCTTGGTTTTATCAAATCCTTACAGTCATATTATCTGAAATCCTAGCTGTTGAAAAGAAGTATCTGACTACATGGTTACCCATGGTAGGAGTGCACAGGAGCTGTGTACAATAAAGATAGTCTATAGACACCAGATGATCCATTTGTACTGTACAGAATAACTGCAGCCCCTGTATTCCTCCTTAGATTCACTGTCACGTGCAGAACCATTTGAACAATTATTGATGACTTTATAGACTTTATAATCACAAAATATCAACCTAATTCTAAGTCATACATACATAAAAGCAGGTTGTGGTTTTAAATAATGTTTTTACCTTTGAATATGAATTGTTGAAAAAAATGTGTTACTTCCTTGAAACCATCCACAGGCAGATTAGTCTTTTATGACTAATGTCACTACAGATTAGGATTTCTTGTGAGAATATAGTCTACATTTTAACAAAATAAGGTATGTGATTGTAGTTGCTTTATGCCATACGATGCAACCAGGTTCACATGCAATTTGCTGGATGTTGTAATTGACTCTGAATCACAAGAAACTTGTTTAGCAGAAAGGCCAATACAAGTTATGTGTAAAGTTGCTTTCCTTATATGTGTTTCTTACGGATAGGAGCAGTATTATTGCAGTGATTTTCTTGCACATAGGGGGAAAGTATTATAGTAGTTATATTCTTGTACATAGGGGGCAGTATTATAGTAGTTATATTCTTGTACATAGGGGGGCAGTAATATAGTAGTTATATTCTTGTACATAGGAGGCAGTATTATAGTAGTTATATCCTTGTACATAGGGGGCAGTATTATAGTAGTTATATTTTTGTACATAGGGGCAGTATTATAGTAGTTATATTCCTGTACATAGGGGGCAGTATTATAGTAGTTATATTCTTGTACATAGGGTGCAGTATTATAGTAGTTATACTCCTGTACATAGGGGGCAGTATTATAGTAGTTATATTCTTGTGCATAGGGGGCAGTATTATAGTAGTTATATTCCTGTACATAGGGGGCAGTATTATAGTAGTTATATTCCTGTACATAGGGGCAGTATTGTAGTAGTTATATTCTTGTACATAGGCGACAGTATTATAGTAGTTATATTCCTGTACATAGGGGGCAGTATTATAGTAGTTATATTCTTGTACATGGGGGCAGTATTATAGTAGTTATATATAGGGGGCAGTATTATAGTAGTTCTATTCTTGTACATAGGGGGCAGTATTATAGTAGTTATATTCTTGTACATAGGGAGCAGTATTATAGTAGTTATATATAGGGGGCAGTATTATAGTAGTTCTATTCTTGTACATAGGGGGCAGTATTATAGTAGTTCTATTCTTGTACATAGGGGGCAGTATTATAGTAGTTCTATTCTTGTACATAGGGGGCAGTATTATAGTAGTTCTATTCTTGTACATAGGGGCAGTATTATAGTAGTTCTATTCTTGTACATAGGAGGCAGTATTATAGTAGTTCTATTCTTCAACATAGGGGGAAAGTATTATAGTAGTTATATTCTTTAACATAGGGGGAAAGTATTATAGCAGTTATATTTGTGTGCACTGGCTGTGTTATTGAGGTTAAGAGGTTTGGACCTGTTAATAATTCTGGTGCTCTGAAATTGAAATCTATGTCAGCCAAGCAAGTTTTCTGGCACAGGTTATAGCAAATTTGTTGGGCTGAGGTGTAACCACCTGGGACCAGCCTTGTGTCCTGACCACTCTCCCAACCATTTTAAAAAGATTAAAGTTAAAAAAGATTAGCAATTTCCATGGCATGCACCAAGTTTGCCACTTTTTCACACCTTGCTTGCCATCAAACAGGCATGATACAGTACATCAGCCCTTTTGTGCTGAAGACAAAGCTTCTCCCATTTAACCCATGCTGCACACTGAGGCGTATTGGGAGGGGACTTAAGAAAAACAGAAAAATGGCTATAAATGGTTATAAAAAGAGAAATCTTTTCTTTAAACTGTCTTAGATGTATAACTAATGATAATATCATCTCTGACTGGATTTGCTCTTTAACTTGTAAATTACTGTCAACATGACTGGGGCCACTGAGGCCATGGAGCGCAGAGATGAGCTGCGGTCCCTGCCATGCTGATCAGTTCAGCTGCTGCAATCTCTATAAAGTAGTGTTCAGCAGTTTGTTAATCCCCAGTTGTCTCTCATACCTAGTGGAACATCATCAATCAATCAATGTAACCAGTAAAACACACAGGGGTTTACACAGCACATTCGTCCCATAAGTAAGTGATAACTGTGCGGACCTGCTCTGTTTAATCAGCAATGGGATCTAGAAATTACAATTCTGAAAATTCCTGGAAGCTATTTTAACACTTCCCTGTCTATATAGACACAAAACTTCATATATGTTACAAAGATAAATGTAGCATTAAGACTTACATTGGTTTCATTGATTAACTTGTAGTGTAAATTATGTTGCAGAAACCCATAAAACCTTATTTCTATTACCATTTTGGCATCTGAATTGTTTTCATTTAATGTACAGTACAGAACCATATTGCACATAATACACAATATTACCACATTGTCCTGTTTTTTTAAATACTTTTTGAGACATATTTGTCCCATTTGAGACTTGTGTCACTGTCAACTGGGACAAAAAAAGTCTCACAAAATAGTTAATGAAACCAGATAATGTGGTGATAGCTCACCCCCAATGTATTGTATGGTGCATCATTTCATGCGGGGCACCATATCACAAATTTGGTGACTGTAAGCTTTAAAAAAGTTAAAACCAGTCACGGTTTCATACATCATGATATTTTGCTTGTTCACTGGATTATATACTGGTAGTCATTGAAAGTGGATCTTAACGAAAACCACGAGTGATACAGTTTAATGAATTTTTAAAGTGAATTTTTCTCGTTTACTTTTAACGAAACTGGTCAGAGACATAGTGGGGGAGATTTATCATAAGTTTCTGAGGTAAAACTGTTCTAGTTGCCCATGGAAACCAATCAGAGCTCAGCTTTTATTTTATGCATTGAAACTATAGATTAGTTGGGTGGAGGTTCTATCAATATATGACATCAAAAATCTCTGCCAATCACCATCCTGCCTGTATACCACTGATTTTTTTTTTTTACTAATAACCACTGTGTCTTTGGTAGTAGCTAAAGTACTTGTTATTTTAACCTCTTGACATACTATGATATACTTGTAAGTCAAAATTTGTTTTATGACACTTGAAAATGTTAACAGCTGGCAATCAGTTATCATGCTCAAAAATAGTACCAATTAAAAGTACAACTTGTATCGGAAAAGTTGTTTTAGGTGATGGCAATGAAGAAACCATGTGTATCATTGTCCTAACCCACAAAAACATTTTCAGTGAACAGTGCATAATCTAAAATGAAAAATAAAAGTCTGTAATTGATGGATCTTATAGCCCATCTCCTCTGAAAGAGCCCATCATGTAAAATACGAGCATTCAAGAAGCTATGCCAATGCAAAGTTTCAGGTTTTTAGAAAGATAGTATTGAAATAAGGAATAAATCCAGTATAGCTGGGTCCTATTTCAACACTGTGACAGGTGACAACTATAATATGGTAATAATACTCTATAATACTGACTGTGGATTATTATAATTATGTAATAATAACCTTTAAAATATAATTGATATAATGCCTTAAAGAAGAGTTCATGCAAAACCAATGTACAGCATTAAGCCTAGGGTAGATCCTCAGGGGTGGAGCATGGCACAACCATCCTCTATTTGTGTTCTGTGACTACCTGTGTACAGCTTTGCCTCAATACATCTTTCATTAGGTCTGAATCTGAGAATTGATGTCTCACTGTTAAGCCATTGTACATCAAATTTATCCTGATCATATCTTCAGTTCATATTCCACAGATACTAGGCACACAAGATGCCTAGATGACTGTCATATCTGCACTTTGACTTACTGTTAGGTCTGTGTTTCCCTTTCCATTCCTCGTCTCTGAATTTGAAGGGTTAACATTTGCAGCTTGTGGTCTCTGTACAGTAATGAAAATTCTGAGGGCGCTCAGAAAATAGTATTATTGTTCAGGACAGAAAATATCCCATTTATAAAGTTTCCTGTGGTCTCAGAAAAAAAAGCCTGCAAAATGTGGACTGGCTATACCCCCAGATTTCATTCTTCCAGCCGAATCATTAAACAGGCTGAGTCACTTCCGAACTTCTAATTCCTGCTTGTGGAAAGAAGAATAGACTCCAAAATGAGGTAATTCAAGTTGTAGATTTATTTTGGCAAGTTTCCTTTTCCTAGAGGTGGCAGTAGAAGAAAATAAAATGCCCCCCCCCCCCACTCCCTTTGAAAAAAATACAACTTTGAAACAAGCCTCCCCTTCTCTCCCTGAAGATTTTATTGTAAAACAGATGGACATATGTATCCTGTAATTTTACAATCTTCTCATACAACCCCCTCTCTCTCATAATTCTGCCTGTGATCAATGTACAGCACTGTAGAAGTGTTGATAAAATTGAAAAAAAAATATAAAAAATCCGGGCTGGCACAATTCTGTGTGTTCTGTATGAGGGGTCAGGGCTGAATGACTGGGATGTGCCAATCCTGTTATTTATTTGTTTTTTCCCTCCACTCTTTAGTCCTTACTGAGATAATTGAGGATCATAATGGTAGAAAAAGGGCTGCAGTCATCACTCGCCTGCCTGTCAGGTATCAGTACTCATCTGTATGTCATCCGTCACCATTGAACCAATCTGTCATCTTTTCGCAGCCCCCAGCGCCTGCTCCCTCTCCTTGTGTTCATTATCTCCAGCTCAGACCAATCCCCCTCTCTTCTCCAACCCCCCCAGCCCTGTAAATGCATCTTTGTGAGACTCCCAGTCTTCTGATTATGAATCGATGATCGTGTGGTGTAAGAGAGATAGATGGTTTTTGCTTCCATCTTGTCTACTCTAATTGTAAAGTATTACTTACATTAGACTGTGCCTTTTGATTAATGGAACTTATTTGAAGTGGCCTCTCTCCACCCTCCCCCCGTCCAAAGTCCTCCACTGACTTTTGAGAATTGAGTGATTTCACTTAAAGCAGACAAATAGGCCCTTCAGCTTAGAGGTAGGTAAACTAGAATGCTGCAAATGGCACAATGTACACAGGGCACAGCCAGGATTTACTAAAAACTATTTTTATATTCCATTTCGGTATTGTGTGCTTTTTTTATCACTTGATAAAAATAGTTTTATTTCAGTAATTGAAACTTTATGTTCTATTTCGTGTGTTGCATGTGATACAATTTTTGCAGCTCCCAGAACAAGGTTGCGTTGAATAAGGACTTATTTTTTGCTGGTTTGCAGGGGATGTCCTAATAATACTTTTCTCAACAATGTTTTGTTTAGCTATTGTTGTTACATGATTGTTAAGATGTGCCTTTTGTTCTGTTGTCCACATAATTATGCAAGGTTTACATTGCTATTTGGACCCTTTCAACGGACCTGTCAGATTGGAAGTACTAGAATAAAGCAGCATGCTACACAATTTTGCAAAAGGAATGATGAGAATTTACCTGAACCTACTATGTGCTGTACCACCAGCTACTATAGGTGCAACAAACTCTTAAATGGGGGAGGGGTGTAAAAGGTAAATCACAATCAAAACAAATTACCAACCACTGTGTGAGAGCAGAACTGTTGTAGTTGCCCATGGCAACTGGTCAAAGCTCAGCTTTCATTTTCCCACAGCTGGTTATAAAATGAAATCCAAGCTCTGATTGGCCTTGAGCAACTACAACATTTCTGCTTCTACTTTTCTAATAAATCTCCCTCTTCTCCCTCTTCTTTTGTATTTGTCAACTATATAATCCTGGATTCCCGCAGCCTACTGGGTCCTCTTTATCTGCTGGCTTTTGGTGTCTCTGCATTAACCAACCCCTTTCCTCTTCTTATTATTGCTCTATATTTCATCTTGAAACATCTAGAGCTATAATGCCATAGTTTCTACCTCTTCCAAGAAGTTTACAATTCTTTATATACATTAAGGTAAAGCTGGTTTGTGACTTGTGAGATCACCACTACAGGTCTTACAGAAACGTTAACTTGCCATTGTAATGGGAAATCCCTGGGCAACAGTTTTCATAATAGAGAAGGAGAAAGGCAACTCCAAAGGGTTACAAACAATATTAAGCTGGACTTCCTACTGCCCATCAGTTAAATCTATTCATGGGGCTCATACTCGGAACAGCTACATGCAATCATTACCTGATATCCATTTGTTAATTCCAAAAAACACATCTGACTCTCATCTTACTTTCAAGCCTTTGCCTTGCACTGTTATGGTCCAAGGAGCCCTGTCAGTAATTGCTGGCCGGCCTTTGTCTTTATCTTAGAACCTATTAACGCTATGATCCAGGAAAACATGCCCATAAAGTGGCATGCCTCAGGCAGCATGCTTGAGAAGACCCAAGGAGGAGGGATACTAGTTGGCTAAACATTAGATTTAAATGCCATTTCAGTCATCTACAATGCATATAAAAATAAACTAGGATATTTTCTAGATAATCTTTTCACATTAGTATAGGGTGGTTGAAGTCTTGTTTGTTGCATAATACCTATATGAGGTACTGTGAGGGTTCTACACAATACATTCATGGCTTGGGGGCCACCAAGATAGAGGGTGCTCTGGTGGATTTATCTGTGGTCCAGTTTGAGCCTTATGACTAGCTCCTTTTACAATCCCTTACTGCCACACTGGTAGCATTACCTTTATCGAGAGGACCTCCTTATGCTTTGCAGCCATTAATGTTTGGTACTTAGCATTGCTGTCTCCAGACATCCCTCATTTATATGACACAGGAGGATAAGTGAACTTTATTAAGGAATGTGTTGTGTTGGCACCGTTTACCTAAGCGCCGGATATTGATGAAGTCCTTTTAATTCAACATGGAGAGGAAGACGGTAGAAGCCTTTATTAGAAATAATCACCATCTTTGTTCAGTGTGAATTCAAGGACACACGTTCCTTCATCTACCTGATGGTTTAGCAAAAGGTAAATTAATTGTAAGCAGCATTGTAAGAAGTCAGGTCATCAACAGATCAAACAATGTGCATCATGAGCAATATATTAACCCACCATTCTGACATGCTCTGCACAGAGATCACTCTTTGATTTTCGTTTTTTCTTCCCTGTTGTCTTTAATTCCACCACCTCTCCTCAAGTGGGTAAAGATTCTATTTAATGTTACTGGGAAAGCTAGATACGATTTCACCTCTAATGTGGGCCCTTAATAAAGTTGCTCTGACTTGTGATAAATCAGTCGGGTTCTGTAGTGCTACATTTCTCTAGTTCTGTGACTGCATAATGGTGACTGACAGCTTCTGCAATAACAGCTGTATCCATTATCATCTAGTGTTCTCAGAAATATATATGAATGTTAAACTGCTGATTTAAATATTAAACTAACGAAATGGGCAAATTTAGTATTTATGCCATTACAGGGTTTACTTTTTTATTGTTTTTTTTTTCATTTTGGGGCTGGTGATCAGTAATGTGGCTTGGTGGTTTGCACAGCACAAGGGTCCTGGGTTCACATGGGACCAAGAAATAAGTTTGTGTGGTCCAATTTTCTTCCAAAATCAAATTGTACGAAGGGAATAGCGGTCACTACTCGAGACATTGGGTAGGAATGATGCTGAAAGGAATGTGTAAAATCAGTTTTGATGGATTGTGCAAATTTATCATATTTATAATTGCACAAAATTGACCTTACTTTCCATTCCCCTCTCTTAAAGTTTGCAAAATTTTGGGGACTTTTTAAAATAAGAGTTAAAAAACAAACCCACTATACAATTCCCTTTTTAGTGCTTAGTGAATTTTTTTTGTTTTTTTTTAGCCTAAAAAAAGTTTTTAATGAGCCCAAAAAGTTCCAAAGCCCATATGGAAAATTTTTGGCACCACAATTTTTGTCACCTCTCACCACAATTCTATTTTAGTATATACATTTATTCTTCATTATAGAACAATTTTGATAAAGTTTTTCTATTTTGAGAACTTGGCTTTATCAGTTAGGGAAATAGATCCGGACTTGAGGCTTTTCTGCTCAGCAGTTCTTGCTGCTTTTTCTACTGCCTCTCGCCGCATAGCGGCTCATCATCATCCTCTTCCACACCTTGCAATCCATGTCTGAAGAAGGTCTATAGTAAAGACCGAAATGTTACATGAATTTGCATTGTCATACTCTGTACACCAGTAAAATTCTGTGCTTTTTGCATCATCAAATGGAGTGCCAAGTGTTTTATTATTATTATTATAGATCCGGACTTGAACATGGCCAAAATCAGCCATGAAAATGGATGTTAACATCCAATTTTACAGTCTATGGGGGATATTTTTCAGGGCTTCTTCGCCTAGACACTTATTGCTAGCACTTGCTATTATTTTCCCCAATCCGCCACCTCCACCAGTAAAGTTTTTGTTTAAACACATTTCTTTAATGATTTTTCTAACTGTTTAAGATGTTTTCTAGGTAAATTTCTGCTATCTTTACTCAAGCCTATGGTCTAACAGTTCCTACACGATAGAGATCACGTTTAGTAGTCATCTCTATAACATCATGGGCAATATTACGATAATATGTAATAATTGACCTGTGAATGCTGCACGGGTCACAAAGCAAAATAAAAAAAAAATCTATCTAAAGGCTAGATGAAAATCTGCCACATCTGTTTCCTAGGAAATGTACAGGAATCAAATGTAATGGAAAAGGTAACTCAACAGAAAAAGTTGCTGCATTCTGAAGGCCAGAATTTTCCTTTATGGGTTAAAGAGGCTGTGCCATTTATAAGCTGGATTCATTACCCCCAGGCTGATGGCAGAAAGTGGTTAGCGAGTTGTATGTAACTTTTTTTTTCTTTCCCTATCCAAGTAGAGGCTGTGCCACATTAGACATTTTGGGACACTGTTGAGGATAATGTATAAGTGCTAAGATGCTTGTTTCTCAGGAGAATGCGGGATCCTATATTCCTATAGGTTGAGCATGCATATGGCATGGTTAACATTAGGAGATTTTGAAGCTCTGTTCTGTGGTCTCGGTCAGACTGCCATCGATTAGACACTTATTCTCTACCCTATTGTTTGTAGATACGTTTTATTGTTAAATAACCCCTTTGAATACAATAGCCAAGGCTTTAAGTCTTGCCATGGCAATATACTGTCTTGTCCCTGGCAGTATATTGGGGCACATTTATTAAGGACTTTGCGCCAGTTTTCTGGCAGACTTTGCACGTTCTTTTAGGTGCAAACTGCTTGCACATGTATTTAAGACGTGTCTGTGCCACAATTGTGTCTCACACAACATTTTTGTTGGGCAGCTGCACTAGTCTTCATGCGGCACAAATTCATCCGACACTGTCAGAGCAGTGCAGGGAGCACCAGATTTGGCGCACTATATGCACTATACACAGGCAAATAGTGTGCACTATTCTTAGAAAATGTCCCCCAGTGTGTTTGCCGAATGTAGGTAAGAACATTTCCATTCTCATACAGCCAACAGCCAAAAATAAAACAAAAACTGTATTAAAAACTGCACTGATGTTTTAAGCTTTAACAGGTCTAGTCTTGAAGTATCTCTGGAGCTTGGAGAGTTAATTTCACAGCTTATAGGTTACACTGTACGAGCTTTGAACTTAATATTTAAGAATAATGTAAAACGGGAAAGTGATCCCGGTCATCATGTAAGACATAATTTGGTGTGCATTAGTCTGAATTGATGAAAACCATAACTATGTTGTTGGCAGTAGAAGCTATCAGTCGTGTCCAGGAATCCTAAAACCTTAGAAAGTCCTGTGGTAAGGCACTGGTAGCCAACTGGCTCTGGAAGGACCCCAGATAGTGGTTACTAACCACTACAATTTCTTTAGTTTTTAGTTTTAAAGGGTTTTCATCCTAAAGTGACTTTTACAATGTTATGTTAAATTAAAAGCCACTCAGTCCTGGCATTTATTTCATTTGGAAAGAATGTGGATACACAGACTGGAGTTTTGGTTTTCATCTGCATCCTTTTTAATGATGTGCATTCACGTCTGTATTTATTGTACAGGTATAGGCCAACTGGGGACTAATTCAAAACTTTTTGGATGCCACAGGGCACGCATGGCATCTACCCAACATATGAGAGCATATTTATGTCAGTACATAACTTGGAGAAATACTTGCTCAGTTACTTCTTGATATATAACACATTCCTTCAATCCAGGACATGTAATATCATATAATATGAAATTTTACAAAACCACAGCCTTAGGAAGGAGAATCAAAGAATAAACTACTTATTTTAAAGGGCTTGTCCAGGATCACACATTTTTTGGGGACTGGCCCTGATTGCTGTAGAAATAAAAAATACTTTTTACTCACTTTTCTTTGGGGCTTTGGTCCCGCGGGACACCTCCTATCACTGCCAGCCTCTGTTGGTATACAGAGAGTCAGCAGTGACATCACAACCACGGGCTGCAGTCAGAGGCTGTAATGTAAGTATAGATGCTGGTCTATCAATACTAATGTATAATCTTTAGAATTATAAATATAATATTATTGATCCAGATATTGATGATATGTGTAGAAAAAGAACCTTGACCACTGCATTCATATTGGGGCACATTTACTAAGGTGCCTGCACCAGTTTTCTGACAGGCTTTGCCTGTTCTTTTAGGTGCAATCTGCTTGAACAAGTATTCAAGAAGTTTGCACCACAATTGTGTAGTTTTGTGGCACAGGCGTACTAGTCTTCATGCGACAAAATTTCTGAAGGCTGCATTCCGGTGATCATCGGACCATGCGCCAGATTTGACATGCAAAGTCTGCCAGAATTGTGTTGCACGCCCTTTGTTAAAGGTGCACCAAAAAAAGTTGTGCACTCTGTCAGGGCAACGCCAAATTTATGCAGAATGTGTGCCAGAAATCCTGAATCCTAAATGGCGCACTCTGCAATATACACAGGGAAACTGCAGTTTGCACTGTGCATAGTGAATGTGCACAAAGAAGAAGCATGCCTGGATTTCACCTTCATGCTTGATTAAAGTAGAATACAGAGAATGTAAAGTTTCTTACCACACATGACATTCTTAAAAGTATCCATTATTTATAAAAAAAACAAAACAAAGAAGTGATCAGTTGGGGGCCAACCTCTAATAATCCTGAGAATGTGTGGGTGTTTGTCCCACTTTTTTAGTTAGTATTAAGATTAATGACTCACCAAGGCACTAGGCATTTTCTGCATGTCCTATTAATCTCAATAAAAAGTGACCATACATGTAAGGTCAGTTCAGTACCAATAATAGGGTGGAGAGTACCCCATCCTTATAATCAAGAGTAATCACACATACATCAATCACTGTTTTTTGACAACTATAAGTGATACACTATAAATATCTTATTGGACTGTTTCATTAGTTTGGATGGCCTACTCCAGGTCACACCAATAATTTTAGAACCCACTGCTCATTGGATGTTAAGGGGGTGACATATGCATGTATCCTTTTTATTTCTGACACAGGCAAAGGTTCTTGCCTTTTTTCTTTCTTTGCTCTTGAACCTCCCTCAAACTGCAGCACTGCTTCCCATGGTACGTTGATGCCTAGTTTGACAACCGCACAATAATAATCATGCATTAAAAATAATAAAACTCGAGAAAGGAAGATAAAATGAACGCTTAATTGACCAAATCATGCCAAGACAAATGAGTCCCTCTTTGATGGTCTGTGAATCATGGACTGTCATGCACTGGCCAGGTTTCACGGTCCAACCACAATGCATAAGATGGGATTCCAAGCATCATAGTGAATCTGGTGACAAGCAAGGTTGGTTACAAAGCTGGCTATAGGGTCCAAATTATTGCATTTAATTCTGAGGCTGGAACTCTCTTCTTCAGCCCTGCAGCAACAGTCTGCAGGCTGGGTTCTTCACTATAGCCTTCCTGGCTCTACTATGTCATAGCTTTATTGAATGAGCATACATTTGCACAGACATACAGCGTATACTGCGTCGCAGCACAGACCACAACACGACATATACAATAAATTAAGATTCATACGTAGTGTTGACAGCACACAGGAGTATAATCCTCAACCATGGCATGAAAACACTGTACTTGCACACTGCTCTCTCAATTGACCTAACTAAACACGCATTGCATTTCAATTATGGCGACGACAAAGTGTAAAAACGGAAAAGGGTGCGGGGTGGAAGGGGAAGGGGTGGGGGTAACACTTGCCCGAAGCTTTATTGAAAGACAGACACAGAAGGGGGAAAAACAGGGAAGGGAACCTAGCAAAAGTCCACTTCCTGGTTTGGGCCATTTGCATAATGTATGTGTGACCCAGAATCCCCTGTAAAAGTCCAAATCCAGTGGAAAGTGAGTGTTTTCTGGTATTTGCCAGATAAACACAGCCTGTAATTCCTAACACACCTAATCTAAGCAAAGTCCAGCATTTCATACAAAAGTCCTGAACTTGTGTGAAGCGTAGATGTCTTGCAAAGTCCAAAAAAGCGGCTTTCGCCTGGATTCTCCCTGAGGGAGGCGGTGGGCGCCTGGGGAGGCGATCCTAGCTCACAGCAGGGGGTCCAAATCCAGCTAGGCGTTAGCCTGTCTTGCTCTTACTGTGTCCTCACACAGATAAGACATTGACTCCTGCTGAGGCACTGCAGCGTTGTTGTCGTGTCGCTGCTCGGTATACCTCAGCAGAGGGGGGAGGAGCCTCATGTAAAGGGGGCTTCTCCTTCTTGTCATTGTCTCCCTGCTAGGGAGTAGTCCAGCAGGCTGTTGAGGACAAGTCTGTAGCAATCTGGCGTCGTCAAGGCTGTCTTGTGCCAAGTGAGGAGTCTCCTGGCGTACCAGATGGCGTCCTTATAGCAATTTATAAGGAGCCAGGCGGCCTGGATATCTTCAATGGCATGAGTGCCCTGGAACAGCCCATAAAGCACCGCGTGGTGCGTCATGGAGCTCCTTGGCACAGAGTCTTGGAAATGGGGCTCCAGGGTGTCCAACAGGCTCTGAGCAAAGGGGCACCCCCAAAACAGGTGCAGGGGAGTCTCTTCCTCCCAGGGGCACCTGGGGCAATAGGGGGTGTTGCTCAGTCTCCGGGCATAGGTGAAGGCCCGCAGGGGCAGCCCCCCTTGGATGGCCATCCACGAGATGTCCTTGTGCCTGTTGAGCAGTCGGGCCCAGGACATGTTGGCCCAGACCGCCTGGGCCGTGTCCTGGGTGACTCCTGGGACAAATTCCAACAAGTCTGTGGCTCGGATGAGCTTGTGCACGGTCTTTGGTTTCCACAGGTCGGGCTTGAGTCCCTCCAGTTGGTGCTCCCTCACAAAACGGACGGCCTGGCCGTAGTACCAGGGCGCGTCCCAGTTGTAAGGGATGGAGCTGTCCCACTTGTCCCAGCCCAGCCCCCTCCAGAGGGGCAGGAGGAAGAAACGGGACATGGACTTTCCCGCAGACCTTGCAGAGTTCCTCAGGGTCCTGCGCACGCAGTCGCAAACAAAGAAGATCCAGAGCAAAGTGGAGATGTCGGGGACACCTTTGCCTCCCTTGCTTGGCTCCTTGAACATGACCGCTCGCTTGACCCGGTCCATCTTTGAGCCCCAAACAAAATGAAAAACGGTCCTGGTAACGGCCTTGCAGACGGGGGCCGGGGGCGGCCACGCCTGAGCCGCGTACTGGAGTACGGGCAGCACCTCGTTACGCAGGACGAGCGTCTTCCCCTCCAAGGAGAGCTGTCTGAGGCTCCACAGGGTGACTCTGGTGTTGACTTTGGCCAGGCGTTCTTGCCAGGTCTTCAGGGCTGCGCCTTCCTTCCCGAACCAGACTCCCAGGACCTTCATGAAGTCCCGCTGAATGGTGAAGGGGAAGGGGGCAGAAGAAGCAAGCTGCCAGTCTCCGAAAAGCATGGCCTCCGACTTCCCGCAGTTGACTTTTGCCCCCGAAGCCTGTCCGAACTCCTCGCAGGTCTGGACGAGCGCCGTCACCGAGCTCCGGTCGGAGCAGAAGACGGTCACGTCGTCCATGTACAGCGAGCACTTGACCTCGTCGCGTCCGGGTCCCGGTGCGGTGATCCCTCTGATCCCTTGGTTCTGCCGGATAGACTCTGCGAACAGCTCTATAACGCAAACAAAAAGAAGGGGTGAAAGAGGGCAGCCTTGCCTGACCCCCGAAAGCACGGGGAAGGGGTCAGTCTTCCAGCCGTTCACCAACACCGAGCTGTGGATATCAAGGTACATTAGATCAACGTAGGAGCAGAACGTCTTACCTAACCCGAACCTGCGCAGGGCCTGGCTCATGAAGCGGTGGGAGACACGGTCGAAGGCCTTCTCCTGGTCCAGGCTGACCAGGGCCGCGCGGACGCGGCGGCTTCCGACGTAGTGCAAGGTGTCCCTCACCAGGGCCAGGTTGTCCGCGATCCGGCGGCCCGGAACGCCGCAGGTCTGGTCCGGGTGGACGATCTCTCCGATGACTCCTTTCAGCCTGTTGGCGAGCACCTTGGCCAGGATCTTGTAGTCCACGTTGAGCAGAGAGATGGGACGCCAGTTCCGCAGGTCGCATCTCTCTCCCTTGTGCTTGTACAAGACCGTGATCAGTCCCTGCCTCAGGGACGGCGGCATCCTACCCTCCACCACCATCTCCTCGTAGAGCTCCAGCAGGTCCGGGCAGATGAGGTCCCCCAGCGCTACGTAGAGCTCGGCCGGGAGACCGTCACCGCCCGGGGTCCTGCCGGGTCTGAAGGATTTAGCGGCAGAGAGCAGCTCGGCCGCCGTCAGAGGGGCGTCCGTGGCCTCGGCGCCTGCAGGATCGAGGGTGTTAGCGATACCTGACAGGAACCTCTCGGCGGCTTCGTCGTCCGTGGGCTTGCGGGAGTAGAGGTCGCCGTAGAAGTCGCTGACGACTCCCATGACGGCGTTCTTCCCCCTCTGCACGCATCCGCTTTCGTCACGTAGTTCGTTCAGGGGCGTGTGGCCGGCGTGGACTTTCCTGAAAAAGAAAGAGTTACACTTCTCACCCTTCTCCAGGTTGTCCACTTTGGCACGAAAGATGATTCGCCTGGATTCCTCCTCAAAGTGCCTCTTCAGGCCCTTCTTGGTGTCCTCCATCTCCTCTCTGACGTCCCAGCCGCAGCGCTGGAGGTCCTGCAGGGATCTCAGCTGGCGCTGGAGGTCTCTGAGGCCCCTCTTGGCCGCGGCCGCCTGCCGCCTGCCTTTGTCCTGAAAGAAAGAACGGATTTCAACTTTAGCGTATTCCCACCATTCGCTTACAGTTTCAAACAAACATTTGTCGTTTCTCAGGACCATGTAGATGTCCCTCAGCTCCGCCTGCACTCCCTCCTCAGCCAGCAGGGCACAGTTCAGCTTCCAGGAGCCCGGGCCCGGCGGGAAGCCGTGACCCAGGGCGCACCTTACCTGCACCGCCCTGTGGTCGGAGAAGAAGCAGGGGACCGTGGAGGACCCGCACTGCCTGATCGCCTTGGAGGTGAACACAAAGTCAATCCTAGAACGGGAAGCGCCGTCGGAGCTGCTCCAAGTGTAATTCACGGAGCCTGCCCCGACGGCGTCCCTCAGGGATGCTTCCGTCACTACCTCTATCAGCAGCTTGGACGTGGCGTCCAGCTTGCGCCATTCTTCCTCTATGACGCAGTTGAAGTCGCCGGCCAACACCACTGCCCTAGTGGTGGCGAGTTGCGGCCTGAGGTTCTGGTTCTACTATGTCATAGCTCTTTCATCAACTTCATATAAGAGAACTAGAACAAAAAAGGCCTAGAACTAGGGCAGAATCTCCTTTTATTAAGGAGTCTGTGTGTGGAATGTTCTGGGGTGCCAGCCAACCAGACAGCCTGCCTACCACTAGATGATGTGAAACAATAAACACAGCAATCAATTACAACATATCCAAATTAGGAACATGTTGCAGATAAAGTGCCTACTCAGGCCATGAGATGAGATATGCATATGAGCTCACCGCAGAAAGGAGTTGGGTTTCCTGAGTTACAGACACCAGCTGGGTGATAAGGCCTGCAGTGTCCACTTCAGCAGGACTACTTGGCTAAAATTAGCAATGACCCATACTCCAGCACCAAACTATTACAGTATCAGCATCCACTGCACTGTAGTGTACCCTGTGAAATCTGGCAAGTGCATGGTTTGTGTTTCCAACCAACCATGGTTAGGTGACAATGAAGAGATTTTTTGACAAGAAATTGCATAGTGGATCAATATAACTACCAAACCCACAAATAAGGTTGTCTGATCACTGACACCACAGACATCTGTACTTATCCTGGAAAAGCTACATTATAGAAGTACATGTGTTGGGTTCTCATTAAATGAAGACTTAAGGTGGTAGTTAGAAATACTTATTTGAAAAAATATATTTTCTCTAAATAAGCTGCTCTTATACCTTTATTCAATAACATATCGGGATTTTATTCTTTTTTTTTCTAAGCCCTTACAAAAACAAAATGAGATTCGGCTAAGCATCGCTTCGCACGTCTCTACAAACGTGCTGATTCCACTCCTGCAGACAGCTATTTCTGTCGGACATATGGTGGAAACATGTATATAGTGAACCTGTCATGGTATTTTAACAAATGGATTATTGTCATTTGACATTTTGTCTTCCGTCTACTCGCTGCCCTTTTCTCTGCACAAGAAAGATGTTTCAAAGCCCAATACTTCATAGACCCATAGTCTATTTTTACTTGCTTAAAAGGTTTAGACCTGAGCCAAAGATTATAGGAGGCTTTGGAACTGTACAATAGAAAAAAACATTGAAAGTGTTTGTGCATTGAGTCTGTTCCCTCTAAGTGTCACAAATAACAGCGTTTTGTTGAGATCCTCGCGGCTGTCTATCAGTCTCATATCTAGCATTTTCAACATCTGTTTTCCATAACAACATATAAAATGCTGTATACTTTTCAGTGCAATTTATCTTTTTTTTTTTTAACCCAGTGCACAGAATGAAATTCAACACCCTCAAAAACATTGGTATGTACCTGACATTCATACACCAATTCAGTTTTTAAGATTTCTGCATTTGGGCTCAAAATTCTTTGTGGTGAGGAGACATCATATGGATGACATCAGTCTTCTGACAGTACTCTTGATCAGAAATATTACAGACATAGGATGTGGAGAATAAACACCAGCATGTCATGCCATTTTTGTAACAAAATGAAAGATCAAATTGGGAAATATTGTTGATGCTGGGTTGTTTTTTGAAAGAACATGGGCAATTATCTTAATATCTGCTCGAAAATTGATTGCCCTGGCTTCCAGTTACCAAAATGTGCTTCAGTCGACATCAGTTTAAGGGAAGGGAAGGGACCTATAGATCTACTCTCCGTTTATTTTGCAAGGACTAAGGACAGATGGCTAAATTGGCTATGTACTATCCTTTTTGAAAGGTTGGCCTATGTTGGCTAAATGCTATATTTTTTATTGGATTAGTGCCCATGATAGTTATTATAACTGTAGAACCTTTAACGCATAACTGTAAAGTTACTGACAAAAAATAGTTTTAGCACAGCTGGAGAGAGCCTTTGCCAACAATTCCAGTAACACCATATATACCAAGCTTCTGGCTTCTTCTTAGATACAACCAGGTATATCTATCAACCCTTCTTATAAAATCATATTAAGCTATACCTGCAGTGGAAGGCACTTCTGGTGACATCAGCTAAGGGCACTGAGGCATTCATATAGGTCAGGACATTTATGGTTTCCCATGGTTACCAGAAAGCATGGAAAATAGAGAACAGTCAGGGAGACAAGGTAAAACTTCTGCTAGCAGCTAAACACCCGCAGATGGCTAATTTGAGTAAATTAGAGGATTTCTTTTTTTGCTTAGTGCAGAGTTAGGCAAAAGTTTTATACTTTACAGTTGTACTTTAAGGATCAATCATAGACAGATATATAAGGATACATCAAAACAAATGCCAGACTAATGCAATTCAGCCATGAAAAACAGAAGAAAATGTCAGTTTTTCACAACCAATTTTGCCCAGGTAGCCCAAACCTATAATGCATTTAAAGGGTTTTCTATGCGTTTTGACATGTGAACTCACATGAGAAGTGTAATCTGTGGGAGCTCAATTACTTTTACCTCCCTGCCTGTCTTAAATCATATGCACCCAAACGTTGCTTCAGATGTCCCCACATTTTGTAGTAACCATGTATGCACTGCTGTACACTTCTAGACCCACTTGCTGATGTGATTGAGGGATATAACTAAAACACATACCTTGGAGTGCATTAGTCCATTAGAAGTCAATTTTATCAGCATCTGAAAATAGGATGCAGAACTTTCTGTAGAACAGGGTTTGATGCAACTAAAATTCCTGAGGTGTGTGATGTATGAACCTTAGAATAAGAGGGCAAATCCCTTGGTCATACCCTACAACCTCTGGCCATGTTTTAGAGAAAAGAAAATCTAGTTTTGTAAGCATAAAACAAGTGGAAAAAAAGCACACTCAATAGGTATTTATTGCCTGTGGCAAAATGTACATAAAAATAAAGCTTTCCTCTTTTTTTCAGTCTGTGTTTTCTAAATCTCTGCTTAGAATGTGTGGGTGTAAAATTTCATATCCTAAAATAAATTCTGATTGCTTTTAAAACATAGCGAGCAATCATAGATGTATATATATACTTTTTTTTTTACTGTAAGTGAAATTGGGTCTAAGCGCTTGTTAAGTGAGTTAGTCAGTTACTATGTTGGATTTTCTTTTTATCTGTTTCCATCCTGCCTGCAGTTTTATTTGTCTATTTACGGCTTTCATTGAGAGAAATAAGCCAGAAACAAAAAATAAAAAAAAAGTTTTTTGTATGCAGTAAATGGAAAGCATTCGCACCTTTTGCGACTGTGATTACAGGTTACAGTGGGAGGTGAAGATTCTCTGTTAAGGTTCTCAGGTGGGAAGTCAATTCTTCCCTAACTGCACACTAAATCTAGCTCATAAAAATAAAAAAAAATTACAAAAATAAAGAGCCCTGCACACTTCCATTGTCATTGAGGAACACCTCCAATGTTAGCAATCAATTTAAGTGAGATTTGTAAAACATAAAGGGACATCAAAAAATAGGTTCCTGTTCCGAAACTGCTGCTCTATTTAAGGGGCACGATAATTTGGTTGGGCTGCCTGCTAAGTAATTTGTAAGCATTGAGAACACGGATATTATTGTCTACGGACAGATGGCGCATCACAGTTTATTGCCTGTTCCTTCTGTGAATTTTCAGATGTAGAGCGATGTGCTTTTCGGGAAATCTTTCTTTCTCTCTCTCCCCCAAAACAATTCTAATGTGAAACAGCCACTGGAGCAAAAAAAAAAAAAAAACAGCGCTCAGAAAAGTAGGATCTTACCTTAAAATATACATGGAAGCCGTTAGCTGCCAGATGTGGCCATTGACAAATTAAGAGAACTCTTATGTAGGTAAAAAGAGAAAGTGCTAACCAATTATGGGTATTCATGACAAAAAATAATGGAAGGACTTAGAAAAGTAGAATTTCCAAGTTGACAATATTGGGGTATATTTACTAAGCTCCATGCGCCTGTTTTCTGTCGAACTTTGCACCTTCTTTCATGTGCAAACTGATGGCACATGTTTTTAAGAAGTGTCCGAGACACAATTTTGTGCACTATTTTTCACGGGGCACAAAATTCTACATTGAGATGGATGTTCCAGTGCTCAATTGCAACATTCAACATGCAAAGTCCGACAGAAGGGTATCGCATGAACGTATGGTAAAGGTGCACCAAAACAAAAATGGTGCACCCTGTCAAGGTAGTGCAGAGGGGGCCAAGTTCGTGCAGAACAGGTGCCAGAAATCCTGAATCTGGCACCCTCTGCACACTACACAGGCAACCTGTACTTAGTATCAGCTGCATTATTTTTAGTAAATGTAGGCCATTGTCTTTTTGTGTAAATGGTCAGCTTGCTGTTGCTTGGTCAGCTTGCTGTTGCTTCTCAGCAGTCATGTCACACGGAGGCGGTGATGTATTATTTTCTTCTTTGTTAAAATCATGCATGATAAACCAGTGACACTTACCCATAGATCCAGTGACTGTGGTAATCTACTTATATTTGTTATGCATGTTAGATCCTTCTAAAACTTTTAAAATTATCCTAATGAGCCAGAACGGCTCTGGGGGACATTACTAGTGCCCCTTCATACTATAGCTTCACAGGCTGTTACAATGTGCAGGAGCTCTTTACCTCCCACTGTGTGCTGAAATTTCCTCAGGAAGAAGGAGTGGGGTTGTGCCTAGGGAGCAGGGGGAGGATGAGACAGTGTAACCGCAAGCGAAGCTACAGGGCTGAGCGGCATTGGTAACACCCCACATAGCCCTATTAGTGCATTAGCAGAAGTTAACAGTTGATTTTAGAAAGAAGGAGGCCATGGATAACAAATAAAAGAAGATCACTGCAGTCACTGTGTCTAGATCTATGAATAAGTGTCCTTGGTTTAAATTGTTTTGATGGTAGATTTTCATTAAAGGGGTTTTCCCACAAAAGGAAATTCGCAAATCTCAATCCTCTAGTGATGTTTACACAATAAAGATAATTTAATTAATTTAATTTAAAATCCCAGGGTGTGCACAGGGACTCTCTAAGCAGACACATTGGGACAGATTTACTTACCCGGTCCATTTGCGATCCAGTGGCGCGTTCTCTGCGGTGGATTCGGGTCCGGCCGGGATTCACTAAGGCAGTTCCTCCGACGTCCACCAGGTGTCGCTGCTGCGCTGAAGAGCATCAGAACGCATTGGAGTTCACCGAGCCATACTGGATGAAGGTAAGCGCATGTCAGGCGACACGTTTTTTTTTTAATGCGGCGTTTTTTCCAAATCTGCCGGGTTTTTTTTACAGCCACGCCCCCCCATTTCCGTCGCGTGCATGCCGGCGCCGATGCGCCACAATCCGATCGCATGCGCCGAAATCCCAGGGCAATACAGGGAAAATCGCTGCAAAACGAAAAAATTCGGGTAACCCGTCGCAAAAACGTGAATCGGGCCCTTAGTAAATGACCCCCATTATCATCCATCTAGTTCTGTGAGCTGACAATGTGGTTAGATTATTAGGGTACATGGTTTATATACACTTTCATTTAGCTTCTACACATTGTACTAATATCTGACAACATAGAGAGAGAGATGAGACAGATCATAGACAGATCCATGAGATGCCTATTACACACTGTCAGCTCTGCTACATATCTGTTCTCCCTCCTCAAAGAACTTATCTTCCTGTAGCTTTCAACTTACCTCTCCTCACAATGTGCTGTTTGCTGGCAGGAAGTGAGTGTCTTTGATCTCCATCCTGAAATGTAGGGGGCGGGGCTAGAGTGTAGGGACCAGAGAGAGAGAAACTCAGCTCCACCGATGTCACACAGAAATCCAAGATGGCGTCCCCGACCCTAAGACAGAAGTTACAGTGTCATGTGTAGGGGCAACTGAAATTGTGTCCACCAGGACTGATAGAGACAGGTTGGACTTCTATCTGTGAAATGCTGAATATTCTGTTAACCCCTTAACGCTCTGCGCCGTAGCTCTACGGCGCAGAGGTATAAGGGATGTATGAAGAGGGCTCACGGGCTGAGTCCTCTTCATACAGAGGTGGGGGTTTTTGCATTTTGCACAAAACCCCCACCGCTAATAACCGCGGTCGGTGCTAGCACCGATCGCGGCTATTAACCCTCTAAACGCCGCCGGCAAAGTCGCCGGCGGCGTTTAAAAGACGGCGGCGCGTGGGCGCCGCCATCTTTTTTTCGATCGCCACGCCCCCGAACGTCATCGGGGGGCGGCGATCGGTTACCATGGTAGCCTCGGGTCTCCTTTTGACACGAGGCTACATGGTTTATGCAGGTTCGTTACAATGAGCCAGTGGCTCATTGTAATGTATGACCTGCAAAAATGCCATATATTGCAATACTGTAGTATTGCAGTATATGGTAGGAGCGATCTGACCATCTAGGGTTAATGTACCCTAGATGGTCTAAAAGATAGTGAAAAAAAAAAGAAAAAAAAAAGTTTAAAAAATAAAAAAAATTAATAAAATATTAAAAGTTCAAATCACCCCCCTTTCCCTAGAACGGATATAAAACATAACAAACAGTAAAAATCAGACATATTAGGTATCGCCGCGTCCCAAAATGCCCAATCTATCAAAATATAAAAACGGTTACGGCCGGCGGTGACCTCCGAGGCGGGAAATGGCGCCCAAATGTCCGAAATGCGACTTTTACACCTTTTTACATAACATAAAAAATGAAATAAAAAATGATCAAAATGTCGCACAGACCTCAAAATGGTAGCAATGAAAACGTCGCCTCATTTTGCAAAAAATGACCCCTCACACATCTCCGTGCGCCAAAGTATGAAAAAGTTATTAGCGTCAGAAGATGGCAAAAATTTTTTTTTCTTTTTTGTACACATTCGTTTAATTTTTGAAAATGTATTAAAACACAATAAAACCTATATAAATTTGGTATCACCGTGATCGCACCGAACCAAAGAATAAAGTAGGCATGTTATTTGGAGCGAAGAGTGAAAGTCGTAAAAACTGAGCCCACAAGAACGTGACGCACGTGCGGTTTTTTTTCAATTTTTCCACATTTGGAATTTTTTTTCAGCTTCGCAGTACACGGCATGTTAAAATAAATAACATTACGGGAAAGTAAAATTTGTTACGCACAAAATAAGCCCTCACACAGGTCTGTACACGTAAAAATGCAAAAGTTATGGATTTTTGAAGTTGGAGAGCGAGAAATTAGCCGAAAAACCCTCCGTCCTTAAGGGGTTAATAACAGTGAATTGAATGTGTTATTTTGTTATCCTGAGTACATTTAAGAAACTTGTCTTTGTGGGAATACCCATTTAAGATTCCTGAATTTAACTAGATCCAATAGGAAAAAAATCTCTTTTTGTATTTTTTTCTATTTCTGGTAAGTGCTTTCCAGGTTCTGTTATACTTTCCGTTATCAGAAAAAATAGCACAGCAGCCCACTTCTTTCTTTCTGTTATAAAGGATAATTTTATAATGGAAGGTGACATGGTGGTCAATTAAAATCTTTGGGGAATGAAAGGTGAAGGACCTTCTTTTCACCTTCTGTCTTTAGATTCCTTTATACTCTGCTTAAACAGAGAATGTGACAGACAACCCAGAAGCAGGTGTGAACTGGACTGAGGACCACCTGGGTGGTTTTTATTATAGACATTTGCCATATAAGGGCCAGTTCGGCTTCAGTTATTTAACTGGTTCGCGACAGCATGGAGAGGGCTCACGGGCTGAGCCCTCTCCATAGCCGGTAAGTCTTTGCTGCATATTGCACCAATCGCGGGTGTTATCACAGTGATGGCTGCCGGCAGCCTCAAAAAGATAGCGGCAGATGGGCGCCGCCATTTGCCTAGGATCGTCGCTCCCCGTGACGTCATCGAGGAGCGGCAATCCATCTCAATGGTAGCCTCGGGTCTTCCGAAGACTCGAGGCTATTTAGTTTTAACCCCTTCATTACAATGTGCTCATAGCACATTGTAATGAATAAGGAGGAAAATCCCCATATACTGCCAGATCTATCAAAATATATTAACGGTTTTTCACTGCGTTTAACCCCGTAACGGAAAATAGCGCCCAAAGTTGAAAATGGCACTTTTTTGCCATTTTGAAAAATAGAAAAAAAAATCGATAAAAAGTGATCAAATGGTCGTACAAAAAATGACACCACCCACAGCTCCGTACAACAAAGTATAAAAAAGTTAGTAGCGCCAGAAGATGGCAAAATCAAAAAAAAAAATTTGTACAGGAGGTTTTAATTTTTGTAAATGCATGAAAACATTATAAAACCTATACAAATTTGATATCCCCGTAATCGTACCGACCCAAAGAATAAAGTAGACCTGTCATTTGGGGAGCTCAGTGAAAGACGTAATATCCAAGCCCACAAGAATACGCCAGAAATGCGTTTTTTTACCAATATCACTGCATTTGGAATCTTTTTCCCTCTTCCCAGTACATGGCATGGACTATTAAATACCACCATTTTGGAGTGTAATTTGATACACAGAATATAAGCCATCACACAGCTCTGTACATGGAAAAATAAAAAAGTTTTTGAATGTGGGGAGTGAAAAATGAAAACGCAAAAGTGAAAAAGGGCTGCAGCGGGAAGGGGTTAAAGCCCCTGCACCAGTTTTTTTGTCTGACTTTGCACATTCATTTCAGTGCAAACTGCTTGCACATGTATTTTTAAAGTATCATTTGTGTCGTGGCTGCACTATACTACACTAAACTATTCCCATTGTAAGGGGCGTTCTGGCACACAGTCGGACCATGTGCCAAATTTATCATTCAGTGTCAGACAGAATTGTTAAAGATGCACCAAAAAAAAAAAGTTGTTGCACTCTGTCGGAGCAGTGCAGGGGCCCACAATTCATGAATAATGTACACCCTGCACACTGCACAGGCAAACTGCACATAGAAATGAATCTGACGCTTCCATGCACTGGCCCGACAGAGTTCACCAACTTTTTTGTGGCGCACCTTTAACATAAGGCGTGTGACAGACTTTGCATGTTAAATCTGGCACACGTCCGACAGAGCACCGGAACACCCCTAATTTGTGTCACATGAAGACTAGTGCAGCTGCACCATAAAAAGGTCACGTGCGACACATTTGTGGTGCAGACACTACTTAAATACCCGTGCAAGCAGTTTACACTAGGAAGAACGTGCAAAGTCCGTCAGAAAACTGTCACAAAGCCCTTAGTAAATGTGCCCCAATGAACTTGACATTTAGGAATTGTGTGTTGTTGATCTCCAGAGTATGTGCTGGACCAATCCTGATTTGGCTCACAATAACTGATGCAAAAAAACTGATAACATAACTGAGAGTGAACTTACCTTTTTCTTTTTGTATTAAAAAAGCAAAACACGACACATGTATGCCAGGGCTAAATAAGCTTTGGAAAGAAATTAATCATCTCAGTTTATAATCTATACATTAGTAAACAGCAATGTTACATTTTCTGTTGCGTCGTTTGCATATCATTACTTAGCTCACAGTTTATTGGAGACACGAGGAGTGTAAACTTCTCCTGTGCGCTGCGGTCACCAGGCTGCTTTAATTTGGCAAACTTATGAAAAATGTATAAATCTTCACATGTGGAGCTCTAAAAGGGCAAGCTGGGTCACCTTAACATTACGCCATTATCTACTGTATAGATGTCACCAGCATTATTGTACCCGCTGGCCAAGTGTTTATGTTACAGGATAATTGTCGGGGCCCTCTACCTGCCTCATGGACAGCGCAGCCTCTGCTTATTCACTGTCTGCCAGTACTGGAATATTCTATTCTAACAGAAGACAATAGAACAATCAATAATGTGATGCTTATATTACACAAATGTGGAAATTTAATTGTGGGGCTTAATATTCAATTTCTTTGTCTAGGGAGAAATTTTTGCTTAAATTCTTCACATCTTCTCCTGTTCTTTAAAACTGGATGGGGATAGGATTATTCGGTATCCAATCAGTTAATGGTATTATTTACAGCAGCAGCAGAGTGGGAGTATTTTGTGGGCTGCAGCGACCTGTCCTCTCCCCTGATGGTGTTAGTGCGGACAGAACAGAGTGTGACAAGGTATAATTGGGGGAAAAGCCATGGACTGAGAATTCCACAATAAAAGGAGCAAGGTCCACAACTGCACAGAGTATTTCAGGGGATAATGATTTCTAATCATTTAGGAGACCACAATGTTCTACAGATAATTGTCTCAAGAGCTTACAGTTATTTTAATCTAATACATTCCTATAAATCAATGGAGCGAGGCTTGATCTCTGGAATGCAGGGCTAGTTATTAACAAGGAAGATTCTACAAATCTTTATTTTAGAACTAAATCCTCTGAAATATAAATGTCATTTTACTGGAATACTTGTCAGTAACTTCTGAGATGGGCTATACGGCCCTGAAAGACAGTTGATTCTTTCAATACAATGATGGAGTCTGATAATCCACCTTATCCTGTAGGTTTAGTATTACGGAACTGTATTGTATGTAATCGCATTGTCATCCCTAGTAATTATGTATCTGTCTTGCACGACTGTCTAGAGAACTCCTGTTTTTACTAATGCTTCAGTCCTATCACATCTCCCATGGGGTTTCCTTGTGGTATCACAGGCCCTATAAGCCTCGGTGTACCAGCAAGAGTTAAAAGCCTGTCTGCTTTGCAGCCGGCAAGTAAGATTGACCATAACTCTAGTCTTTATTTTTTTTCTTTGTGTGTTTTTTTTCATTCTGAAGATAGAATTACTGTTTGTAAGCATCTGAAAGTCATTAGTGGCTCTGCAGCCTGTCAGGTGCCGGCTCAAAAAAACTGCTGAAACCGGCCGGGCTCCTATGCAGAGTGTTGGGAATTTGTCATGTGCTGATGAGCAGTTATAATAAAATATGAGCAAATCAGGAGCATTCTGCAAATTAATCAAATTTTTTTCTCCCTCCTCTCCCCTTGTCTATGGGAGAGTGGCTTTGTGTGCAGACGGAGGTGAAGCAGTTTTGCTCACAGATGGTAGCTCTGGCATCAGATGGAATTTATATAAGTGTAATTTTGATCTTCTGCCAAAGCTGCGTTGAACACACCAGGGATATGGTGCGAGGCAGTCATGTGGTTTTGCTGAGGTTTGTTGTGAAGCTTTAAGGGGGAAATCTCCGATTTTTCCTATATGCCTTTATTGTTTTAGCCTGAAGGGCCAGTAATTGCAACGTTATTCCGCCATAGGCGAAATTCAACACGTCTCGTTTTTTTCTCTTGCGTGTGTTTTTTTATAAGTTGTTATGAATAATGTTACGCAGCTGTGGGGAGTGCTGTCATGGAGCCTAATACAAGCCTCTCCTTCCTCTCACTCCCAGTGCACAGATTACAGGAGGAAAGGTTACCAAGGCTGATGCATTAACATCCTAATATGTCACGGGGTCGTGACCTTAGGAAGCCATTGTCTGTGATCATTTATGTTAACCATTTAGAAGCCTGCCTCCCTTCTCCATTCATAAATAGTAGAAAAAAGGATTTTATATAGTAAGATGCGTTGGGGTGATTCTGACACATCATAAGTGGAATTAAATTGACTCCTTTTAAATGGGCAAAAAGATGTAATTACTTAGCAACCAGAGCCTTCTTTAAACCCTTTATTACACATATTTCTCTAAAATTCCCCTTAGTTATAGACAGTATCGGTATTCATCCATTTGTGTTCAAAAGGGGCAGTATTATAGTAGTTATCTTCTTGTACATAGTGGGCAGTATTATAGTAGTTATATTCTTATACATAGGGGGCAGTATTATAGTAGTTATATTCCTGTACATAGGGGGCAGTAATATAGCAGTTATACTCTTGTACATAAGGGGCAGTATTATAGTAGTTATCTTCTTGTACATAGGGAGCAGTATTATAGTAGTTATATTCTTGTACATAGTGGGCAGTAATATAGCAGTTATACTCTTGTACATAAGGGGCTGTACTATAGTAGTTATATTCTTGTACATAGGGGCAGTATTGTAGTAGTTATATTCTTGTACATAGGAGCAGTATTATAGTAGTTATATTCTTGTACATAGGGGCAGTATTGTAGTAGTTATATTCTTGTACATAGGAGGCAGTATTATAGTAGTTATATTCTTCTACATAGGAGGCAGTATTATTTTAGTTATATTCCTGTATAAAGGGACAATTTTGTAGTTATTCAGGCAGTCCTGGGTTATGTACAAGATAGGTTCCATAGATTTGTTCTTAGGTTGAATTTGTATGTAAGTCGGAAGTGTATGTTTTATAATTGTATATCCAGACAAAAAAATTTTTTTGCAGCAGTGACATTGGAGTTTCAAAATCTTTTTCTGTAATCGGACCAAGGATTATCAATAAAGCTTCATTAAATACACTTTACAGCTAATTATTGCAGTCTGGGACTATAGTAACATCCAGAGAGGTCACCAGAGGTCACAGTGGGCAGAGGGGTCTGTCTTTAACTAGGGGTTGTCTGTAAGTTGGGTGTTCTTAAGTAGAGAACCGCCTGTATTCTTGTACATATGGACATGGACAGTGTTACAGAAGTTACCGTATATACTCGAGTATAAGCCGACCCGAGTATAAGCCGAAACCCCTAATTTCAACACAAAAAACTGGGAAAACCTATTGACTCGAGTATAACCCGAGGGTGGGAAATGCATTGGTTACAGCCTCCCAGTATATAGTCTGCCAGCCCCTGTAGCATACAGCCTGCCCAACCCCTGTAGCATACAGCCTGCCCAGCCCCTGTAGTAGGAAAAGAAATAACACTGTACTCATCTTTCCGATGTCCCCCATAGGTCCTCTTCTGTCTCAGACTGTCCCAGACAAAAGAGGACCTACAGGTGATGTCAGAAAGGTGAGTTTTGACTTTATTTTTTTTTGTTGACTCGAGTATAAGCCGAGTTAGGGTTTTTGAGCACAAATTTTGTGTTGAAAAACTATGCTTATACTCGAGTATATAAGGTATTTGCTTGTACATTGGGGGCAGTATTATACTAGTTATATTATTGTACAAAAGGGGGAGTAGTATAGTAGTTTTATTCTTGTATATAAGGAACAGTATTATAGTTGTTATATTCTTGTACATAGGGGGCAGTATTATAGTAGTTTTATTCTTGTATATAGGGAACAGTATTATAGTTGTTATATTCTTGTACATAGGGGGCAGTATTATAGTAGTTTTATTCTTGTATATAGGGAACAGTATTATAGTTGTTATATTCTTGTACATAGAAAGCTGTGTTATAGTAGTCATGTTCTTGTACATGGGAAGCATTATTATACACTCACCGGCCACTTTATTAGGTACACCTGTCCAACTGCTCGTTAACACTTAATTTCTAATCAGCCAATCACATGGCGGCAACTCAGTGCATTTAGGCATGTAGACATGGTCAAGACAATCTCCTGCAGTTCAAACCGAGCATCAATATGGGGAAGAAAGGTGATTTGAGTGCCTTTGAACGTGGCATGGTTGTTGGTGCCAGAAGGGCTGGTCTGAGTATTTCAGAAACTGCTGATCTACTGGGATTTTCACGCACAACCATCTCTAGGGTTTACAGAGAATGGTCCGAAAAAGAAAAAACATCCAGTGAGCAGCAGTTCTGTGGGCGGAAATGCCTTGTTGATGCCAGAGGTCAGAGGATAATGGGCAGACTGGTTCGAGGCAACAGTGACTCAAATCACCACCCGTTACAACCAAGATAAGCAGAAGAGCATCTATGAACGCACAGTACGTCGAACTTTGAGGCAGATGGGCTACAGCAGCAGAAGACCACACACTCCTTTCAGCTAAGAACAGGAAACTGAGGCTACAATTTGCACAAGCTCATCGAAATTGGACAGTAGAAGATTGAAAAAACATTGCCTGGTCTGATGAGTCTCGATTTCTGCTGCGAAATTCGGATGGTAGGGTCAGAATTTGGCATCAACAACATGAAAGCATGGATCCATGCTGCCTTGTATCAACGGTTCAGACTGGTGGTGGCGGTGTCATGGTGTGGGGAATATTTTCTTGGCACTCTTTGGGCCCCTTGGTACCAATTGAGCATCGTTGCAACGCCACAGCCTACCTGAGTATAGTTGCTGACCATGTCCATCCCTTTATGACCACAATGTACCCAACATCTGATGGCTACTTTCAGCAGGATAATGCGCCATGTCATAAAGCTGGAATCATCTCAGACTGGTTTCTTGAACATGACAATGAGTTCACTGTACTCAAATGGCCTCCACAGTCACCAGATCTCAATCCAATAGAGCATCTTTGGGATGTGGTGGAACAGGAGATTCGCATCATAGATGTGCAACCAACAAATCTGCGGCAACTGTGTGATGCCATCATGTCAATATGGACCAAAATCTCTGAGGAATGCTTCCAGCACCTTGTTGAATCTATGCCATGAAGAATTGAGGCAGTTCTGAAGGCAAAGGGGGTCCAACCCATTACTAGCATGGTGTACCTAATAAAGTGGCCGGTGAGTGTATGTTTGTGTAAAGAGGATAGAATTATAGTAGTTTATTATTTTGCATACAGTATCAGTTTATACCTGTAAATAGTGGGGGAATAGTATTGTGGTGCAACAGAAACTACCTTCTTCCTGCACCAACCAGACCCACCTCCAACTTAGGCTACATGCACACGATGTATGCCCGCCATACCATAGTACGACGGGCATACATCGGCGCCAGGGAGAGGAGGACATGTCCTATATTTCTACATGAATTGAAACATGAAACGGTACGGTGCCGCACACGTACAGTATTGTAGTAGTTGTATACTTGTACATAGGGTCAGTATTATAGTAGGTGTATACTTATACATAGGGTCAGTATGGTAGTAGTTGTATACTTGTACATAGGGTCAGTATTGTAGTAGTTGTATACTTGTACATAGGGTCAGTATTGTAGTAGTTGTATACTTGTACATAGGGTCAGTATTGTAGTAGGTGTATACTTGTACATAGGGTCAGTATTGTAGTAGTTGTATACTTGTACATAGGGTCAGTATTGTAGCAGTTGTGTACTTGTACATAGGGTCAGTATTGTAGCAGTTGTATACTTGTACATAGGGTCAGTATTATAGTAGGTGTATACTTATACATAGGGTCAGTATGGTAGTAGTTGTATACTTGTACATAGGGTCAGTATTGTAGTAGTTGTATACTTGTACATAGGGTCAGTATTGTAGTAGTTGTATACTTGTACATAGGGTCAGTATTGTAGTAGGTGTATACTTGTACATAGGGTCAGTATTGTAGCAGTTGTGTACTTGTACATAGGGTCAGTATTGTAGCAGTTGTATACTTGTACATAGGGTCAGTATTGTAGTAGTTGTATACTTGTACATAGGGTCAGTATTGTAGCAGTTGTATACTTGAACATAGGGTCAGTAGTTGTTTACTTGTACATAGGAGGCAGTATTGTATTTATTATAATAGACATATTTCCATTTGTAAGACCGCACGCTTTCTATCCATAATGAAAATCTACTACAGAACAGCAGACAGTACTGTATATAGGATAAAGCACCTGGAAACTTAAATTATTTTCTAGGATTAAAAATGATTGCTGCTTTTTCCTAAAACTGCTACCATCTTCATGTTGTGTGTGGTATAATAGCTCACCAGTATCATTGTTCTTAGGGATATTTACTGTACTGTTAATGTGATTTCTCGATTTTTGACCCGGGAATATGCTTGGAAATTAGGTAATTCATTTTGGTCATGGATGTTCTTGGATTTACAGGGACCCTGGTGAGGGCTGACACTATGTTTAAAAAGTCATTTTTTATGCACTTCAAAATCCACAGAGGAAGCTTGTAGAGCGCATGGTAAAGTATTTCAAAGCAGGGTCCCCATCTATCACAACTTAAGTATGAGAGTGTTTATATAAGGAATTAGTAAGAGCATACTACATATACAGTCTGCACATACCTTTCATTCTTACATCAAACAAACCTGGCATCTCGGTAAGTGTTACAATGTATAGAGTCACGCCATTCCCCGTGTGGTCAAACACATTACACATCTACACAATTGCCAAGGAAATCTGTATAAAGATTTCTTCTTGCCCCTTACATATCCTTGAAGGTAATATGTTGTCAACTTTTATTTTGACTCATCAACCCAGCCTCATAGTCAAAGCAGCGGAAATATGGAGCCTACTCATTGAGGTTTATGGAAAGCTCTGTGTAGAATGGAGGTGACACATGACCCTCCATCGTCTGCCATTTTATGAACAAACATGAGGTTAAAGGATTTTTTTTATTTTCAGTAAAGTGGTGAAAAAAGCTCTTTATTATCTCTGGTCATTACTGTATTTTCCGGACTATAAGGCGCACTTAAAAGCCTTGGATTTCCTTGGAAATCCAAAGTGCGCCTTATAGTCCGGTGCGCCCTATATGAGGCAGCGGACCATACTTACATAGGTCCCCGCTACCGGAGACAGCAGATCTCCAGCGGGAACTGCAGACCACGCGGCACGAATAACTTCTGCCGCGTGGTCTGCAGTTCCCGCTGGAGATCTGCTGTCTCCGGTAGCGGGGATCTATGTAAGTATTCTATTCTTTACCTCCCCCTCACCTTCCCCGCTCACCTTCCCCGCGTTCCGCGTCTCGGCGTCTCGTCCCGTCGGGTCTCCGCTCCGCCCCCGGACCTCCGCCACGCCCCCGACCCTGCGCCTTATAGTCCGATGCGCCTTATATATGGAATTATTACATATATAAGGCGCATCGGACTAATGCGCCTTATATTCCGGTGCGCCTAATGGCCCGGAAAATACGGTATGTCTTTCTGATAAATTCCCAATTTAATCTGTATACTAATGAAGCAGTTGTAGACCAAAATTGTGTCCTTAGCACATGGCCCACTGCTATTCCTGCCTGGACCACTTACCTCTGCATCAGATGAGATGGAGATTTGTCTGGGATGCATGGGTGGTGATGCGGTTGCTGCAGGGATCTGTTGCAGTTAAGAGTTGCATGTGCATCACTGCAGTAGCCAGAAAAGGTATCTCACATTTCATGATGTTCTTAAGAGTTAGTTCTTGGTCATAAGAGATTGGGTTGACTCCTATCCCTACTTTCCTATGGGATGTGTTTTGTGCTTTACCACTGTAACCAGCTGAAGCTCCCTCTAGTGGCCAACAGTGGGAAATAGTTATATTTCATTGTATTTTTTAAATATTTCATGAAATGTGAAAAGAAATAAGAAATGGCTTTAAAAATCAGTAAATTAAGTAAACACAAAAATACATTCTATATAGTCAACAGTGTGAAAAAAAAGCAATACCAGAAAGTGCAGGATGGTGGGGGACTAGGTAGCAAAGGGAACAGAGAAGACATTATGGGACACATTTACTAACCCCATAAGTGCACCATAAGTGCATTGTCCAACGATAATGCACTGTGGCGCGATTCACTAAGATCGTGCGCCCGATATCCTGCATGTGTCCCTTCCCCGCTCAGGTCCGCCGGAGTTCACCTTCTTCTTCCTGGTGCATGTAAGTGCATTGTCTTGCGACACAATTTGAATGTTAAATCCTGCGCTCAGTTTGAGCAATCGCATGCCACACAATCCCAGCGCAGACACCTGTTAAATACCTGTCAAAGACGTGCAATCCCTGAAAACGGCAAACAGTCTGATTAAAATGTGTGATCCGTGACCCTTAGTAAATGAGCCCCTTTAGCTTTTTTTATTTATAGCTTTTTTTCATTATAGCATTTTCATTTTTAAATAGCTGGCTGGATCCTTTAGAGTAGACAGCTTTTCTCCTGAATAACCCTCTAACGTCATGCTTTCATCCTCGAACAAGAAAACTATGGGATTTGTTTGCTTACCAGTGATGTCTACATAAGCAACCTCTGTAATGCTTACATTCTTGAATTGATTGATAACTAAACTGATAGTTATCTAAAAGATATATAATAAACTTTTAGATTCTTCAAATTTTTAATATGAAGTTTAGAAGATGCAGGATACACAAGGTGCCATTACAACAGGAAATTACATCCTGATACTATATGAGGTCGGCCTGTCAATTTTTTCAGTTCTGAAGCTACAAATCTTCTGAGCCACACAGTCTTTGGGGTCCCACTTCTTCCAATGTTTTTCCAAAAACTTTGCCTATTAGCCATTCAGCTTATCCAATGAGAATTTAAGCAGTAAAAAAGTTTGCAACAAAGGTTTGATGGTTTCTCAAAAGAAGCAATAACACCCCATGCCCACCACCACCACTGGCCACCGCTCCCTCTACACCTCCTCCACGCACACATGGTTTGGAGGGGGCATATTCACAAATTCTTGCACTGCCTCTAAGCCAGAAAACTGGTAAACTGGTAAATCACCCCATTATCTATATAATGAATAAGTCTAACAGCTGTTGTCATTTGAAGGAATGAAGGTGCAGCTTCACAGAGGAATTAGGATTAAGAGAACAGGGACCAGGAGGAGGTGGTAGAGGAATGAGACACAGACACACGATTCTACTGCTAGCTATGGAAAGAGTAACAATACATGGGAATGAGCAGGAAGCAGCCGCCACTAAGTGCCAGCAGTTATTAACCATTATTAACCATTCTGCTGAATCTCTCAGAAGTTTTCATAGATAAACAGCAAAATGCTGACATCATGGGCAACCATGAGGAGAATAGCAAAGAATAGAGGCTAATGATAGTAATTGTCAAAATTTTCAAATGCAATTTGAAAAAAAAACAATAATGCAAGAAGTTGGTAAATTAATTCCAATAAACTACTCTTTGGATGGTACAATCTCAGCACTCACAAAAAGGGCAACTATACTTATTAAACTGCCCCAATATGGCCCCTGACTCAGCTTTTACTTAATTTACTAATTATTTTAAGGTACTGGTAGAATATATACATTCACCGGCCACTTTATTAGGTACACCTGTCCAACTGCTCGTTAACACTTAATTTCTAATCAGCCAATCACATGGCGGCAACTCAGTGCATTTAGGCGTGTAGACATGGTCAAGACAATCTCCTGCAGTTCAAACCAAGCATCAGTATGGGGAAGAAAGGTGATTTGAGTGCCTTTAAACGTGGCATGGTTGTTGGTGCCAGAAGGACTGGTCTGAGTATTTCAGAAACTGCTGATCTACTGGGATTTTCACGCACAACCATCTCTAGGGTTTACAGAGAATGGTCCCAAAAAGAAAAACATCCAGTGAGCGGCAGTTCTGTGGGCGGAAATGCCTTGTTGTTGCCAGAGGTCAGAGGAGAATGGGCAGACTGTTTCGAGCTGATAATAAGGCAACAGTGACTCAAATCGCCAACCGTTACAACCAAGGTAGGCAGAAGAGCATCTCTGAACGCACAGTACGTCGAACTTTGAGGCAGATGGGCTACAGCAGCAGAAGACCACACCAGGTGCCACTCCTTTCAGCCAAGAACAGGAAACTGAGGCTACAATTTGCACAAGCTCATCGAAATTGGACAGTAGAAGATTGGAATAACGTTGCCTGGTCTGATGAGTCTCGATTTCTGCTGCGACATTCGGATGGTATGGTCAGAATTTGGCGTCAACAACATGAAAGCATGGATCCATCCTGCCTTGTATCAACGGTTCAGGCTGGTGGTGGCGGTGTCATGGTGTGGGGAATATTTTCTTGGCACTCTTTGGGCCCCTTGGTACCAATTGAGCATCGTTGCAATGCCACAGCCTACCTGAGTATTGTTGCTGACCATGTCCATCCCTTTATGACCACAATGTACCCAACATCTGATGGCTACTTTCAGCAGGATAATGCGCCATGTCATAAAGCTGGAATCATCTCAGACTGGTTTCTTGAACATGACAATGAGTTCACTGTACTCAAATGGCCTCCACAGTCACCAGATCTCAATCCAATAGAGCATCTTTGGGATGTGGTGGAACGGGAGATTCGCATCATGTATGTGCAGCCGACAAATCTGCGGCAACTGTGTGATGCCATCATGTCAATATGGACCAAAAGGAATGCTTCCAGCACCTTGTTGAATCTATGCCATGAAGAATTGAGGCAGTTCTAAAGGCAAAAGGGGGTCCAACCCGTTACTAGCATGGTGTACCTAATACAGTGGCCGGTGAGTGTGTATATATATATCACAACGGTCCCCCCCTGTGCAGCCCGCTCCATCTGTTTATATAGGTGACCCTCTATTTCCTCAGAGATGTTAGGGGGTCTATAAATTACACCAAAAATAATTTTCTCAACGCTCTCCTGGTTTTTGGTGACTTTACCTTCTGAGACAAGGTTGGGTGGTGCACTCATCCTGTTTATTACAGCAAATGCAGATACTTGCTAACTTATGTCTCCTGTCTTTCTAATAGTTCTGCATCTAGACACCTTAATTAAAGCAACTTATTTATGGAATTAATATGTACACTGCTGCAGTGCTTGGCCAAGAGTGAACAGCTAGAATGTGGGTAAATCGGGTGACGTCTACTTCAGAAATAAAGCAGTGAACTTTTCCCTACTATACTTTAGAAGGAGCCAAGCAATATGTCAGAATGATCTACTTGGCCAACGTGGAAGGATGCATCACCGTCAAACACTTTATATTTCATGCAGTCGGCTCTTCAGTTAAAATCACATATAAAAGGAGGAGGGACTAGAGGCCGTTAAAAGCTTTTATGATATTTGCCATTTTATTTGGCATTAAAAATGCATTACCTATTAGCCTAAAAAAAAATGTTAGATTAGGAATCAAATGAGACAATTGCACATAAGAGACAGTTTGAGAAGCTTTGTTCCAAGCAGATTAATTAACCCCTTTAGCAGAAAACCCTCCTACGCAATTAACCCCTTCAGCCTCACCACCCAATTCCAAGCCTCTGCAATAAAAGTGTTTTAGATCTCATTAAAATTGCGGTTAAACGTGTTACTTTTTATAACGCCCATATTTATTGTGTACAGGCACACCATGGGGTTAGTAATTACAGAGGAAATATACTTACAGAAACGATAGGTTTAATTATTTTTTTAAAACTTAATGTTTCCTGTCTATATTTTTTCATATGTAGATCTGCAATTTTGTAGCATTTATTCACAAAAATCACAGAGTTAAAGAGCTGCTATATTTTATGACTGCGGCAAGTTAAACACGTCGAAGAGTTGCAGGTTTCTTTACATTTTGGGTTTCATTTAAAAAGGCAAATGTTTAAATGCAAATGGAAATATTTCTTGCAGCAGTTTTATTGTAAAAACTAGAAATAAAATTTCATCCGAAACTCCTGATTTTACATGATTGCATTGCTTGTATAGGTACAGAAGCTAGCATTAGCGTATTATAGGATGGGTTCACTTCTAGGTTTTAATCATAATCTATTTTAAATAGTTACAGAGGCTTTTCAAGGGAATATGTCATAAAAAATGTTTTAATTTTACCTTTCACTTATAAAAACAATTCCTGTTATGTAGAGATTACTTTTCAGCAGTATGCCCATTATCACCACAAGGAGAAGAAAGTAATATATACATTATATAGTAAACTATTACATAGTATCTGATTCATATTTATCTTACTATGTCTAGTAAACCATATGGACTGGAGAAAGCCTTTGACAACAATTCCAACAATAACTATATCATGCTACTGGCTTCTTCATAGCCTAAGATAAATATCTATAAGCGTTACTTATAAACTTATCTTCAGCTGCTTCTGAAGTGGGCAGGCACTGCCTGGTTGTGACATCAACTACCATCACTAGTGCCAAGCAGCTACCCTCACTTCCCATAAGGCTGAGCTCTCCTCTCTACCACTAGCAGCTCTAGAACACAGAATATTACACACACACAACTATTCACTGTTACGCAGACCTATAATACAGAAAATTAACTTCTAAGTGAGATGTATATTGGTTGTATAAAGTCAAGGAGGCGGAGAGTTTAACCCTTTGCGATTGATATCATGCATTGGACTTTAGATGATCTGGTTAGTGTGGATGTAGGACCATCAATTGCAGTTAAGGGGGCTTTATGTGGAAGAGAGAGCTTGAGTGCTTCAGTGTTAAAATCTTCACCCCCTTGACTTTATACGGCCAATTCATATCCCACTTCAAAGTACATTCTCTGCATGATGCCACCACTCTGGGTCATGAAAAGACATGATCTGGAAGGTGTTTAGCTGCTTCGCAACATACTGGTAGTGGTTTATTAGGTCATTTTCATTGTAAATTCCTGGGGATGATGTGTAGTTATGAGGTTAAAAAATAAGGTGTAAAGTTGTAACATGATAGGTATTTTTATGGCACATGTGGAAGTTGGGTATTAGTCTGGTTGTTTAGGGCAGGCCATTCAAGAGAACAGTTGGAGATCTCTTGGAGATGGGAGTGTAATGTTAGGGTTATAAATGTTAGCCCTAGTGTGATGCCAACTGGTGTTTAGGCTATTGTTTTAGGAAATGGTGAAACCTTTGGATTTCTTTATGTATGTGTCCAAACATATTTAACTACTGAAAATCGTTCAGATTTCAAGTTGGAAGATAAAAACAATTTGGGTCTGTATTTATTTCCTGAGAAACAGCGCCACTCATGTCCATGGATTGCATCTGGTATTGCTGTTCACATAAAAGGAAGCTGACAAATAGCACTACCATCACAGGATTATCTAAAAGATTTTACCACCTACAAGTATTGATAGCTTTTGATAGAAGCCATTTTTTCTGTGCTCCATCCCCTAGTTTTTCATGAGTCATTTTCCTGCCGCTGTTGAAAGCAACAAGCAAGACAAATCACAATTATTGAATCCTTAGCAGTGAAAAGGTTAAACCGCCTTATCATCTTCACTCTACCAACAGACAATGTACATCGAAGTAAATAATGAAACAAAGTAGATCCTGCCGTATTCCCAGATAATAGTAGCCTGCACCCATTTGTTTTGGTTTATGTGACGGTGGTGAAATGAATGGATTAGACTGGAGCATTGGCATGCCTCATTGCGGCCGTTTGCGAACATCTGTCATCTTCTCAGCCATTCATTCCGGATGATGCCACAGAAAGGCAAAAAAACTGACACCTTTCAATTTAGACAATATCTTGGCGGGTAGAGAGAGAAAGAGCACGAGGCAAGGAAAGAATAGAAGAACGCTCTTTTATGACTTAATATAAAATACGTCCAATGTAAGATCATAAACTCCAAGTGCCACACAGGAGTATAGCTGTCTGCAAACCAGAGAGGATGAAACCAATTTGTATCTTCTGTGACTGAGCCACTAGCAGTCTGATGCTTAATACAGGAACATCCAACTTTCCAGTGTCTGCATAAATGCTATATATATGACCTCACACACTGGCCAATGGAGACTCAAAATATTCTCTCCAGAAATAAATCACACAAAAAAAGTCTAGGTACAGATTTGAGGATTTGAGGGGTATTTCCATCCCATACGTTAGCATCAGACAAGTAGGATAAGCTGGACATGTTTGGTAAGTGGAGGTCTCACCTCCTGGGATTTCGAGACATGATAACTGTGAATAGAGTTGGAACTCATGCAATGATTACACCATTTTCTTCTATAGGGCGCTGATCATAAAACACCCATTGCACATTTATGGCATAGTAGATGGATCATATACTATAACTGTCTGAGCTCAGTATAAACTTTCTAAGAGCTTGTGGAAGAGCTAAAAAAACATGTCTGCTGCATTTTTTATTTAAAATATTTAAAAAAAATCCTGTCTATTGGCTGTGTAAATTGTAATGGATGTGTGTGGTGCTGTTTTGGGAGCGATGAGTTTGTTATGCAGTCTATCTACATATGTGTACTCTTGTCCAATAATTTCAAAAGTGACAGAAATTTCTAACAATCAGGTTTGACTGCTCTTTAAAGAGGACCTGTCACCTGGGAAAAACACCCCCAACAAATTAGCCCCCCCTCATCCTGTCCCCAGTCCCTTTATATTTATTGATTTTTTATTAAAATTTGTGTTTTTATACTTATTTGATAAGAGGTCGGATTGTTTAAAACTAAAAATTCAATAAACATAAAGGGGCTGGGGACAGGATGAGGGGGAGCTAATTTGTTGGGGGTGTTTTTCCCAGGTGACAGGCCCTCTTTAAGGTCTTACAAGTTGTAAAGAAAGAAAGGAAGAGTAGTGTATGTATTCAACCTGTTCTCCTCTTTACTCCGTTTTCTGCCTTGGTCAGCCATTTTGAATAACACAACTCATTGTGACAAGATCCTCATTCTGACACCCCACTTAGGAATAGTTCCCACTTTTCAGATATTGTTCGATATCCCACAGATCTGCTATAATATTCTTTGCTCAGAGTATCGTAAATTTCCTGCACATCCCTTAATTAAGGTAATGGCCACTGGGTTAATACAATCCTTTAGAGTTCACCACAAACAGTGAAAATCATGTCTTAAGGTTTTACATTATAACATGTATTACACTTGACATTATCCAAGATGTCCGACTAATAGGATTATATAGAAATCCTGACATTATCTATTCTACTGATCCCAGACATAAAGGAGCTTGAAATGTTAACCTTCTAGAAAGAGATTTTATTTTACTTCTACCAAATTCCCTTGTTGGGGGTTTGCCTTATTTACATTGTTTAATCATTAATATAAGTAATTATTTCCAGCTACAGGCCTGCCCTGTGTGCTGCAGACTGTAATCTCTCTTTAATAGGTACAGAGGAATAGTTATTATGATCAGTACTGACTCCGCTGCACTGTCAGTCCGAAATTTCATATACGTTACATCATTACAGACTTGGAATAATCAGGAATAATTTGGCAATAAAACAAATGGACCGTGCTTGAATTACTAAGAGAGTCTCTATATTCAGAGGTGGCTAGGAGCCCTGAGGTTAAGTTGCAATGATCGCTGGGGGAGTTACAGTAACAAGAAAACAGACTTATTAGGAGGATTTTTTTTGCATGAAATGTAAATTAGTATGGTTTCAAAATAATTTTTGATGAATTAAAAAAGGTCTGTTTATGTAAATAATATATATATATATATATATATATATATATATGTATATATATATATATATATATTTCTGTGAAATGCTGGACAAATCCTAGATATTAGCTAAAGAAGCACTCCAGGTGTCTGATACACCTTATAAACTCGTACTAGGCATTATACCAGTTTTTCAGATCAAATTGATAAAGAATTGGGTTTTGTTTTGTGGAGGGCATGATAGGTGCTGCATTATTTAGGCAATCTTGCAATTGCTAATCCCTGCATCATGTATTTCCTCTGCAGACATAAGCTTTTTGGTTTTAGATTGGTTTGTGCCCTGATTAGTCCCTTCTAATGATCCAGGGACATAACAACATGGTCCTTAGTGTTCCTTTGAACAAAAAAAAGAAAAGGGACACCTTCCATGGGTTACACTGGACACCATAATTTTTTTTTCTATTTTTCTAATTCCAAAAGACTTTTTGGAACTATGGATATAATCTCCTTATGTTTGGTTGTCAGCTATTGGTTAAAAATAACTATGATAATGAGTATTTCTGCCAAGGAGTTCAGTATTTTTGGTACCACAATTCATTTCCATTAAATTTGCTATAGAATTTACATTCTAAAATTTACTCATTCAGTACGACTATCTTCATCCCCATATCAAGCCTAAGTTTTGTTGATATGCATTGGCCAGTTTTAAGTATTGTATGAGCTTTATATGCCTATTACCTGCCATTCAGCCACATGATGATTAGACTGTACAATATGCTCTCCATTGAACAGTAAGCCCAGTGGATGGGGAAAAGTCAAAAGGCATCAATGACCATGTGTGTACCAGCTTCTCTAGTATTACCCCAGCCATTTAGGGACTAAATGATGGTTTATATTTTGAACACATGCTGCAATAATCTCTTATTAAACTAATTAGACAATCAATTTTGGCCATGAGATGTCCACACAAATACTGGCCAGCTCACGACCCCCATAGACTTCTATTGTGCACTATTATGCTCTGAGGCATGGATATTCCTATGGATATCAACTGGGGCATCATTGCCCTCCAGACGGATGTCCAATGGCCAAAATAATACGTGTTTGCAGCCCATTTTACATATACACCAGTATGCATGAGGCCTTAGACAGATAAACTAATGTATTTGACAAGATGTCGCATATTAATTGCTGTTACTCATTTTAACAAAGATGGAGCTTTTGTGTAGACAATTGTTCCACATGTTTATGGCATGCTGACTTCAACACCAGTGCTTGCATAAATCATATTATTGAAGCCAATATAAACCTAATTAGCACAGTGTAAATGGTTGTCACCATAGCCATGTTTTCAAAACATACAGAGCTAGGGAAGGGTATTGGCACCACAAATGGTGTCATATCTAGGCTACAATGTGTCTGATACATCTTGACACGATGCCTGACAGATCAACATTTCAGAAGGTAATTAACTTTAAAAACTTTCAATTAACAAGACAGCTGTTGGAAAAAACTCGACATTAGAATATAAAAAAAAAATGTGTGGGGAATCTCTCGCTTTCAGACCTGGGTAGACTGTTGCGTTTTAAAACCATCAAAATTAGCAGAATATCAAACTATTTTGGTAGGATAGTTATTTAGAGCTCGTCTAGGTGTTTTATTTGTATGGTTACATCACTATTTGGAATTAAAATGGATTCTTGTGGTGGTGGTGGAAGTCTTTGTCCACTTTATTATACATTTGTGTCTATGGCTTTCAAGGTCCTTAGTCAAAGGTTGATACTTTGCAGCCACCAACTGCTTCACTTACAGTTCAAGTGATTGGCTATATCAGGAACTCCCATAGTTAGCCGAGGGCTGTCCTGAACAATTTCCGAAGTTCCCATAGTATAGAATAGAGTGTCAGGATGCATGCTTGACCTGCTGTTTCATTCAGTGAGAATGAGATTCCAGTTGGGATCCCCATTTATCAGCTTGTTATCTCCTATTGGACAAGGGATAATGTTTCGGAAAACGTCTGTATAGTAGTCTCAGGGGAGACCTGTTTGTCAAAGCTCACCAGGATAATCACTTGCAAATTTTAATTTCAATGCATTTTATCTCAAAGTTAGTTAGAGTGCTCAGTTTACATACTTTTAAATCCAGTTTGTGCCATAAAACATGATTATGAATAAGCAGTATAAGTTATCTAATTCCATTGTTTTCTCATAGCTGAAACTAGCATGACACTGCATTCATCAACATAAATCATCACCTCGCTCTGAAATGTGACAGATCATTTTATGCAACTTGTTTAACGGGAGGAAATTTTTTCTGAACGCTGCATTACTTTCTGCCATCCTAAAAAACTTTGGTTTCTTGTAAAAAGACAATGGGGCACATTTACTAAAATCAGTGTTCCAGTTTTCTGTTGGACACATTCCCTGCATGTGTCACTTCCCCGCTGAGGTCCGCCGGAGTTCACCGTCTTCTTCCCAGTGTATGTGAGTGCATTGTCTTGCGACACAATTTGAATTGTAAATCCCGCGCTTAGTTCGAATCAGTCGGGTTGTACGACAGGCCGCCCCCGACTTGTGTCGTATACAAGTCGGCGCGATTGTGCCAAAATCCGAAAGCCAGAGCCCCCAGGCTTATTAGCATTGTTTTAAAAATGGCCGCAGCTTAAAAATTTTCTTGGTAGATTTCCTTTAAATGATAAAACCTTAGATACATATGCACCACTGGAGGGAGCTTTCTGCAGAATGTTGCTAGGCTAATCTTTATGAACTTCTTTGTGAAGATTTTCTTTATTTCTCAAGTAAGTATTTGCTTTGGTCATCAGTTGTGACAATGTCTAGTACTGATCAGGACTCAGCAAAGTAAAAAACTAATGCAAACTTGAGGTACATGAAAAAGGAGTGAAATCTGGAACGATAAGGCTTTAAACTTTTCTGTGTCTTTCCGTGATAGGAGGTATCCTGTTATGTATTTTTAACAAGTTTGCATTAAAATGAGTTTTTTACTCATCTGAGCTGGACAATCTCAATCTTACGCTAATGCCATGTTCGGACATTGGTTTGCTTGATCCAATGTGCTTGGATGGTCATTTCAGGATAACTATCACATGCAATGACACTGGCCCACTTGCTACATTATCACTTCATATAAAGCCAACAAGAGTTGGCATATTTCCTTCCAGAGAATCATGACTGTACAGCCCACTAGAAATGTCTGACATTTTAATAAGGTATGTCTTGATGTCTTTAGCATTTTACTGGACCTTGAGGCTTATTCAGGAAAATCTCTTGTGCCTTATTAAAAATCAGTGCAAAGTATCATTTCCTATTCCTCATTTAAGAAACTCAAGTTGCCTTTGTAATTAGCATTGTGGCCCATTTTCTAAATAGGGCTGTCAGGTAAAATTGTTTTGGATCAGACTCACTCGGGGGACTCTTTCATAAAATGTTCCTCATCTGTATTCATGTCATTATCATAGACATTTGCTTATGTTCTAGATCTTATGCAATTACTAATGATACAGAAAAGTCTTTCTCCAGATACTGTATAATCACTTCATTCTTTCTTCCTTAAAATGGGGTACAATCATGTTTTATTTGGAGAGCTGATCCCATACATGTATTTAATCAGACATACAGTATGCATGAACAACACCAGGTAATGGATACAATTAGATCCATTGAATGGGCTAGAAATGTATGCATCCCATTAGTCTATTAACCGTCCCAACCAGTCAGCAGAAATCAGGGAATAACATCATATTTTGGTAATTTTCAATAATTATTCATTAGTATTTAAGATTAAATATTTGATAATTATTTGTATTAGCAATATTCATAAATATCTACCCTATTTTTCAGACTATAAGGCATACTTTACTTTTATACACACCCCAAATTTAGCCAATTAAAACAATTAAAAAATCCCTGTTCATCACACACAAGCACATCCATTCACATTGACACATTCAGCACTGCTATACACACACAGGAATACAATCAGCACTGCTATACACCCACAGGAACATTCTCAGAGCTGCTATACACACACTCACTCATAACTACTATACACTCACAGGAACACATTCACACTGCTATACACACATGCTTAACACTGCTATACAGAAACACCACTTCTTCTTGCGCCGTACCAGTCACAGCTCCTTTTCTGTCCCCATTCACTGGCAGCATGAGAGGATCTTGCAGTGATGCAGGAAGCATATGATCAATCACATGCTCCTGACATCACGGTAGGTTCTGCAGAAACACTTGTCAGGAGAGGGAGAGAGCAGTGCAGAGACTCTGCTTTCTAAGAGATCGGGTACAATGCTTCATCAGCGTTTCACCCGACCTCCAGGACAGCAATCAGGAGGGTATGACAGAGCTGGATCCTCCTAGCATTTGAACTATAAAACACAGTCAATTTTAGAAAGATTTTCTTGCTAAAAAGTCTGTCTTATAGTCCCAAAATATGGTATATCATAGGCCTGGGCTATGCTCGGACTTTTACTGGTGCTACTGACATTAATATCACAGTGACTGCTGTAATTATTACAGTCTGCTACATTACCAGTCCAGAATGTGTGGTGCAATGTGGACATGGGATGTCAGGGGTTCTTATCCTATTCTGGATTATCACAGGCAGGATAACTGAGATACAACCATTAGTAATAAACCTACAAAACCAGTCAGGATATTTCATGTAACAGCCATACAGAATCTGAACTGTGTATTGCTTCCAGGCAATTATGCCTTGGGATAGAATCCTGGTCCCAGTCTTTCCTGCTTATCACTTCCACCAGTACACAATAGCATATTTGGGTGACAATGGTGCTCTCCTAGGCCACCAGGCCAGGCAACCTGTCAGAACTCTCTGTATGGGTTCTGAGCTTGTGAACCACACCCATGGCGGCTCTGTTTGAAGCCCTGGTTGACAGCTAGCTTTGAAAGGTTGATTCTTTTGGCTGAGCTGATTGTATGTTCTATGGAAAGCTGGGTGATTACATCTTGTTTCTGTGCTGGGAATGTGCGTTCCAGGTGTGTGTTGAATAATGGAAGGCTGAACCATTTAACTGCTGAGGCGACCTCCAGGAACTCCACATATTTCATAGCTTCATCCAGTTTGTGTCCAGTTCCAGCTCAACACTGCCGCTAATCAGTGCTTCTCTGTGATGTCATGAGGAGTGGCGATCCTCACCAAAATTGGGGCACAAAAAAAGAGCTGGGATGTACGCCCCACATTACTTTAAATGCCACTTGCAGCTTTGTCAGTGGCATTTTAATAAACTGTTTGGGCTTCGTGTGTGTGACCAGGAACCAAACAATATCTAAATTAAATTTAATAGGGTACACTTAGTGCACACCTTCTTTCATTGTCCGTAGCCATCACTTACTGGGGGGAGGGGGTATTCTGAGTGGAAATGAACCTTCTCAGTAATTTGGCTCCATTGCAGTGAATCTTTGGACATGTTATTTTTCTATTTAAATTAAATAACGCTGTTTCTTCCCACAGGTCAAAGGCCTTTTCAATGCAGATACTGCCCATACAGTGCCTCTCAAAAGGGAAACCTGAAGACCCATGTCCTTTGTGTCCATCGGATGCCTTTCGACAACAGTCAATACCCAGATCGAAGGTTTAAACGCTCCAGGATTGAACCACCAGAGACTACTGGGAATTCTGAAGAACTGGCACCTCCCAAGCCTGGGAGTGCTACACTACTTCCAGCAGAAGGCAGTAAAGCCCAGGAATAATTTGTTCTATAAAGGCAATCCCTATATTGCAAAATGACTTTATTGACTCACTAATCCATTAACCATTGTGGGATGGAAAACCTCAAGCATGTGCAGGAGACTTTGAATATTGCAACCTACAACCCCACCCCATATCCCCCCGCCTCTTAAGACATGGCTTCTGGACTGTTACCTGGCAACCAGAACTTCCAAACCATGTAAATTAAGATTATATAGATGTAACCAGGGGGCTGGTATGGCATCATAGGACTTTCTGAGTAATGTTTGTCCAATGCAAAATGCTTTTATCAGAAAACTGATACTGTCTAACTGATTCAAGGCTGCCTTGAAGAGAGAGAGAGTGGGGGAGGGGTACTGTGTTTTCATATTTGAAAACACCTTTATAATATGACACCAGCTTTTGTCATTATCCGAGCATAGTAATGAGATGAGTTGGTAGATTGCCACGGTGCCAGTCTGACTGGAGCTGTCATTACAGAGAAGAAATCAATTGAAGTGGTGTTACAACCGCACTGTAAGAGAAATCTAAGACAGCCCACAAGCTGGGGTCACAACTGACCTACAGCAAAAATACAATATTCCATTTTCCATGTCTCTTTTAGCCAAGCAGATTATTCTAATAAGACCCACATTTAGAAAAATATACTGCCTTTGTCAGCACATAATAATAAATAATTATAAATTAGTATTCATTGTTTTTTTTTAAAGAATTTAAATTTATTTTAGAAATCTTATATTTTTAGTATCATTAAATAGTAGAAGGGAAATGCTAGTTAAAGGAATACTAGTTTTTCATCTTTATTATTTTTGTTTTTTATTTATAGTAATAGTTCATTTTTTGAGAAGAAGATAGGTTTAGATATGATCCAAGCTTTATAAAAAAAGTTCTATACAGCTTTTTTAAGTCTAAAGCAGAGTTTGGGCATTGTTTTCTGGATTAAATATATTCTATATTTTTGCAAATTTTTGTTTATTTTTAATTTTTTTTTCTTCCATTACAATTATTTGAGTTTCCAATTGTTGCATTTTAATTAAAAGGATTCAGTCACAGCTCTTCAGATTTTAATTACACTCTTTGGTGAGACAAACAGAACTGGTGCTTTGTATTAAATCTGCTAGAACTACTGTAGGAATGTCTTGAAAATAATAAAAAAAGATGACTCAGTAGAACAGAGTATCTCAAGAAGGCTGAGAGCAGGGTGTTGATCCCAACAGCCTTAAAAAAAAAACTTTTAACTCTGCCTAAAGCAGTTCTGCAAAAGTACTGAACTGCAATCAATGAAAATAGAATTCTGTATGCTCCGCTCTGAGACTGGAAACATATCTCAGGAGATTGAAGAGTACAATTTACATATACTGCCTGAAAGAAAAGACACCCTTGTGATTTTTTTGGGGAGGTCATAATGTAATGGACTCGCTTCATGTAGAGCAAGCTGCTTACTCTATTTAATTCTTATTTTCTAGTATAGTTCTCACTGCCTTACTTATATCAAGTCAAGAAAAACTCAAGAAATGCAACTGTTTCAGAGATCCTCAAATAACAAAAAAAGATTAATATATGTTACATCTTTTTGGGATTGTAGTAAGCTTTAGAATTTTAAGTGCACTACTGTGTTTGGTGACAATGTCAATCGCTTGCTTTGTGTGTTTTGCGCCGCTGCCTTCAATATATAAGCAAAAAAAAAAATATTTGCAAAAATAATTAAAAAAAAAATCCATTTCTCGCACTTTGAATCAATTACAGTATATTTGTGTCCACTGCGACTTTTCAGATGAGAGCGGCAATAATTTGGTTTCGTGACACTGGATACATCTACTGTTATGTGTGACGTTTGTGTATCTTGAGACTTTTTCATTTTTCCCCCCTACTCAAGATCATTTGTAAATTGTAGTCCTGGCAAGTGACAGCGGCAGTGATACATTGTCAGTTTCTGAACATTATCATGCTCTTCATATATAAACATGTCATGTTTTTTCCTCTGTAATGCCTGTTGTCTGTAGTTCTGGTCATAATAATATTGTCTACATTCCTACGCAGAAAATGAACATTTGTCCATTTAGAAGAACATATGAGAATGATAGAGTAGAGGAATCTGTTGCTATGCTTGTAACAAGTAGAGGACTTTGTATTTTAACTTTATTCTCGGTCATTATTTATTATTAAAATCAGTTGACATAACTTTATTCTGGTACAAAAAGTATTACATGTTTTTTTTTTCCCCAGCAATGACTGTTTTTCTCTTATAAGAATAAAATGTCTTTGAAACAGTACAGTTTATTCTGTGTTTTACGCAATAAAACCTCTACCTCTGAAGTCAAAACAAAATCAAGGTTTTATTACTTACTGTATTGCTGGGGAGTTTGCAAAGTTGTGTTTTTTGCCTTTCTTTTTTAACCACTGAACCTTGTTTATTGGTCTCTGCGAGTAAATTGTAAAGCAAACGGGTTACTATAATTAAACAATTTATTAATTTCTTTTCTGCATTTAACAGGACTTGAGAGACCATTGGGTGAACACGCTTTTGTACTTTTCTCTCCAAACTGTAGCAGATTTATCAATTTGTTTAGGCCATCTTCACAGGTTACTGATTCCATGCAGATTTTACATGCGGATTTTGGTGTGGAAAATCTGCAGCATAATACAGTAGTATTAACCCCTTAAGGACGCAGGGTTTTTTTTCGGCTCATTTCTCACTCTCCAACTTCAAAAATCCATAACTTTTTCATTTTTACGTGTACAGACCTTTGTGAGGGCTTATTTTGTGCGTAACAAATTTTACTTTCCAGTGATGTTATTTATTTTAACATGGCGTGTACTGCGAAGCTGAAAAAAAATTCCAAATGTGGAAAAATTGAAAAAAAAAAACGTTCTTGTGGGCTCAGTTTTTACGACTTTCACTCTTCGCTCCAAATAACACACCTACTTTATTCTTTGGTTCGGTGCGATCGCAGTATAGGTTTTATTGTGTTTTAATACATTTTCAAAAATTAAACGAATGTGTACAAAAAAGAAAAAAAATTTTTGCCATCTTCTGACGCTAATAACTTTTTTAATACTTTGGCGCACGGAGATGTGTGAGGGGTCATTTTTTGCGAAATGAGGCGATGTTTTCATTGCTACCATTTTGAGGTCTGTGCGACATTTTTTATTTCATTTTTTATGTTATGTAAAAAGGTGTAAAAGTCGCATTTCGGGCATTTGGGCGCCATTTTCCGCCTCGGAGGTCACCGCCGCCCGTAACCGTTTTTATATTTTGATAGATCGGGCATTTTGGGACGCGGCGATACCTAATATGTTTGTGATTTTTACTGTTTATTATGTTTTATATCCGTTCTAGGGAAAGGGGGGTGATTTGAACTTTTAACATTTTATAAAAAAATTTTATTTTTTAAACTTTTTTTTTCACTATTTTTTAGACCATCTAGGGTACATTAACCCTAGATGGTCAGATCGCTCCTACCATATACTGCAATACTACAGTATTGCAATATATGGCATTTTGCAGGTCATACATTACAATGAGCCACTGTAACGAACCTGCATAAGCCATGTAGCCTCGTGTCAAAAGAAGACCCGAGGCTACCATGGTAACCGATCGCCGCCCCCCAATGACGTTCGGGGGCGCGGCGATCGGAAAAAAGATGTCGGCGCCCGCGCGCTGCCGTCTTTTAAACGCCACCGGCGACTTTGCCGGCGGCGTTGAGAGGGTTAATAGCCGCGATCGGTGCAAGCACCGACCGTGGTTATTGGCGGTGGGGGTTTTGTGCAAAATGCAAAAACCCCCACCTCTGTATGAAGAGGACTCAGCCCGTGAGCCCTCTTCATACATCCCTTATACCTCTGCGCCGTAGAGCTACGGCGCAGAGCGTTAAGGGGTTAAAGGGAAATTGATTTGAAAAAAGTCTAGGCATAGCATTATTTTGCATCATGTAGTTTTTGTTTTGCGTCCTCGTATGCATTGTTTTTACATTAAATTCTATGGGGGAGTGAAAATCTGCATAAAATCTGCAACAAATCTGCATCAAACACTATGGTGCAGATTTGATGCAGATTTTTGCTTAAAATGACATCAGAAAAGGTCAAACAAAACAGGTAAAAAAATGCATGCGGAAAAAACGCATGTAAATCCACACCAAAACCGCACACAATTAACACAAATCTGCCTAGAAAATGCACATTAAAAACTTAATACAGATTTTCATGTGGATTTCATAAGGTACATTCATCGTGCACCTAGGGGCTCAAGAGCTGAAGTGGTGAGCTGGACTCTATTTTTATATATACACTCACCGGCCACTTTATTAGGTACACCTGTCCAACTGCTCGTTAACACTTAATTTCTAATCAGCCAATCACATGGCGGCAACTCAGTGCATTTAGGCATGTAGACATGGTCAAGACATTCTCCTGCAGTTCAAACCCAGCATCAGTATGGAGAAGAAAGATGATTTGAGTGCCTTTGAACGTGGCATGGTTGTTGGTGCCAGAAGGGCTGGTCTGAGTATTTCAGAAACTGCTGATCTACTGGGATTTTCACGCACAACCATCTCTAGGGTTTACAGAGAATGGTCCGAAAAAGAAAAAACATCCAGTGAGCGGCAGTTCTGTGGGCAGAAATGCCAGAGGTCAGAGGAGAATGGGCAGACTGGTTCGAGCCGATAGAAAGGCAACAGTGACTCAAATCACCACCCGTTACAACCAAGGTAGGCAGAAGAGCATCTCTGAATGCACAGTATGTCGAACTTTGAGGCACATGGGCTACAGCAGCAGAAGACCACACCGGGTGCCACTCCTTTCAGCTAAGAACAGGAAACTGAGGCTACAATTTGCACAAGCTCATCGAAATTGGACAGTAGAAGATTGGAAAAATGTTGCCTGGTCTGATGAGTCTCGATTTCTGCTGCGACTTTCGGATGGTAGGGTCAGAATTTGGCGTCAACAACATGAAAGCATGGATCCATCCTGCCTTGTATCAACTTTTCAGGCTGGTGGTGGTGGTGTCATGGTGTGGGGAATATTTTCTTTGGGCCCCTTGGTACCAATTGAGCATCGTTGCAACGCCACAGCCTACCTGAGTATTGTTGCTGACCATGTCCATCCCTTTATGACCACAATGTACCCAACATCTGATGGCTACTTTCAGCAGGATAATGCGCCATGTTATAAAGCTGGAATCATCTCAGACTGGTTTCTTGAACATGACAATCAGTTCACTGTACTCAAATGGCCTCCACAGTCACCAGATCTCAATCCAATAGAGCATCTTTGGGATGTGGTGGAACGGGAGATTCGCATCATGGATGTGCAGCCGACAAATCTGCGGCAACTGTGTGATGCCATCATGTCAATATGGACCAAAATCTCTGAGGAATGCTTCCAGCACCTTGTTGAATCTATGCCATGAAGAATTGAGGCAGTTCTGAAGGCAAAAGGGGGTCCAACCCGTTACTAGCATGGTGTACCTAATAAAGTGGCCGGTGAGTGTATATACGTGAACAGAGGTCGCACTAACATATTTCTAGAAGGGTAATAATACTCCTCTTACTATTTTTGAGGAGTATTTTTAGCCGGGAAGGAGTATGAAATTTTCAGTAATTCAAGTATATAACTCATAGCTGTATATAATGTTGATAGACGCTATTTATATAAGAAAACCATGTGTCAGTATTTTCTGTGTTTAAATAGCAAATTGAGGCAGTTATAGTGATGTTACATCATGCATTGTCCAGACTGGAGCCAACGCCACCAACCCCCCAACCAAAGTCGCCGAAACCTCCCACCACCCGACTGCGGCCCGCCGAAACCTCCCACCACCACACTGCGGGCCGCCGAAACCTCCCACCACCACACTGCGGCCCGCCGAAACCTCCCACCACCACACTGCGGCCCGCCGAAACCTCCCACCCCCACACTGCGGCCCTCCGAAACCTCCCACCACCAGACTGCGGCCCGCCGAGACCTCCCACCACCAGACTGCGGCCCGCCGAGACCTCCCACCACCAGACTGCGGCCCGCCGAGACCTCCCACCACCAGACTGCAGCCCGCCGAAACCTCCCACCACCACACTGCGGCCCGCCGAGACCTCCCACCACCACACTGCGGCCCGCCGAGACCTCCCACCACCACACTGCGGCCGCCGAAACCTCCCACCACCAGACTGCGGCCCTCCGAAACCTCCCACCACCACACTGCGGCCCGCCGAGACCTTCCACCACCACACTGCGGCCCGCCGAGACCTCCCACCACCACACTGCGGCCCGCCGAAACCCCTCAACACCACACTGTGGCTAACGCCGCTGACACCAAACGTACAGACTGCGGCTAACGCACAATGTATCCCCCTCCCCATGTGACCAGACTGTGGCTAATACACAATGTATCCCCCTCCCCATGTGACCAGACTGTGGCTAACACACAATGTATCCCTCTCCCCATGTGACCAGACTGTGGCTAACGCACAATGTATCCCTCTCCCCATGTGACCAGACTGTGGCAGCCGCCGCCGAGCCCCAGTGGCCAGACTGCAGCTGAAACTGCAAATCCATGATAGTTGCTTTGTAAAATGTTTTTTTTTTAAAGAAATTTTGGTTTATTTTTTTTGGTGTCTGTGTTGGGGGGAGGCGTTTTTTTATTAATTGAATTTGTGTCTGTCATTTTTTACGTGTTTTTACTGTTTATGCAGTCCTGTTTCACATACACCTCATGCCACCTCAGCACCAGACATGCAGTCCCACATAACACACACCTGCCACCTCAGCACCAGACATGCAGTCCCACGTAACATATACCTAATGCCACCTCAGCACCAGACATGCAGTCCCACATAACACACACCTGCCACCTCAGCACCAGACATGCAGTCCCACATAACACACACCTGCCACCTCAGCACCAGACATGCAGTCCCACGTAACATATACCTAATGCCACCTCAGCACCAGACATGCAGTCCCACATAACACACACCTGCCACCTCAGCACCAGACATGCAGTCCCACGTAACATATACCTAATGCCACCTCAGCACCAGACATGCAGTCCCACGTAACATACACCTGCCACCTCAGCACCTGCCAGACACGCAGTCCCATGTAACATATACCTCATGCCACCTCAGCACCAGACATGCAGTCCCACGTAACACACACCTGCCACCTCAGCACCCGGCAGACACACAGTCCTACGTAACACACACCTGCCACCTCAGCACCCGCCAGACACGCAGTCCCACGTAACATATACCTCATGCCACCTCAGCACCCGCCAGACACGCAGTCCCATGTAACATATACCTCATGCCACCTCAGCACCAGACATGCAGTCCCACGTAACACACACCTGCCACCTCAGCACCCGCCAGACAAGCAGTCCCACGTAACATATACCTCATGCCACCTGAGCACCCGCCAGACACGCAGTCCCATGTAACATATACCTCATGCCACCTCAGCACCAGACATGCAGTCCCACGTAACACACACCTGCCACCTCAGCACCCGCCAGACAAGCTGTCCCACGTAACATATACCTCATGCCACCTGAGCACCCGCCAGACACGCAGTCCTACGTAACACAAACCTCATGCCAAATCAGCACCCGCCAGACACGCAGTCCTACGTAACACACACCTGCCACCTCAGCACCCGCCAGACATGCAGACCTATGTAAAATACAGGTCTTCCCTGACCTTATCACATCCACTCCTGTCAGGCCCCCTCACCTCCATACACATGTATGCACACAGTACCTGTACTTGCAGGCAGCCATTACAGCTCGACTTCCTGTGAGGAGACTGCGTGGTAAGCCACGCCCCTTTCCCGGAGGCTCCGCCCCCTCCCGTGACGTCACGGCTACCCGGAGCAGCTCCATTCTACAGACTACCAGCGCTGTAGTGTGTGCTGAGCAGTGCCGGCCCGCGCGCTGCCATTGTCATGTGCTGCACACCATTGCTGTGCGCTCCGGACCGCTCAGCCACACACTACAGGGGATAATTGCCAAGCGTACTTTTACGCTTGGCAATTATTCTGGGGAGTAATGGCGCCTCATCATGCGTCTATGATGCTTGGTGAGGCGTTAATGCGATCTCTGTACGTGAACAAGTTTATAGCAGCACTCATAGGTATAAATACCACTCAGGTGCACTTCCCAGAGCTCGGACCAAAGTTCCTCCAAAGTATAAACAAAAAGAAAAAATGGCAGCACTCCGAGATACAATGTGAAAAAAACATACTGATTTATTCCAACATGTGCCAAGCTACGTTTACTTTCATTGTGTACCTAGGGGCTCAAGAGCTGAAGTGGTGAGCTGGACTCTATTTATATATATATATATATATATATATATATATATATATATATATATATATATATATATATCTATCTATGTATAGATAGATATATTATATATGTGTGTGTGTACCAATTTTTTTGGGCATAAACTAAGCCAACAAATAATAGATGTAAATTTGTAATAAAGTCATCAACTTCACAAGATTTATTATTCATTATAAGACACTTTGATAATTTTGGACAATATTAACACTTAGTCTAAATTTTAGAAACTTTAAATCTGCCCCAGTATATTTCTCCAATTATTTAAGGCGACTGGACTATATGTGCATGCTGTATCCAGGAAAAACACATTTATTTGTCTAGGAATAGAAACACTGGGCTTTTCCTTTACAGCGACAGTGCCAGCGCTCTCCACAGTTCAAATGTAGTGCCTGCATCTTAACCTTATTCAATTCAACAGTACTAAGCTGTGATATAAGGCCAACATTTAAAACTTTGTTATCTGTTAATTATGGGTAATTAACACTTTAACAAGCTAAACATTTGAAAGGGATATTCCCACAAAGAAAAGATTCTTAAAGGAAACCTACCACCACAAATTTACCTTAATAGGTACATCTAAGGTATGTACGGATAGCCATTTCAAGGCTTTAGTCCCCTTTATCTTTTTTAATCTTTAATTGTGCTAATAAGCTAATTTACCAAAGAGGCTACTAGGGCGTGGAGTAGCCGGAGCTGAGGCTACACGGCGCGCCTACTCCACGCCCCAGTAGCCTCCTTGATCCTCCTACCCAGATATCTTCAGATCGCAGCTAGGAGGAGCTGCATGCCCTCTTGCATAAAGCCAGCGCTCTGCGCATGCGCAGTAGCTCCGGCTCTGGACCCGAGAGCATGCAGCCGGCAGCTTGCATTTTGCACGTGTGCAGAACGCCGGCTTCGCAGACAATCTCTGGGAAGGAGGATCAAGGTGGCTACTGGGGCATGGAGCAGCTGTGCCGTGTAGCCTCAGCTCAGGCTACTCCAAGCCCCAGTAGCCTCTTTGCTAAATTAGCATATTAGCACAATTAAAGATTAAAAAAGATAAAGGGGACTAAAGGATTAGCCCTTAAAAGGGCTATCCTTACATACATTAGAGGCAACTACCACCGGATCTACCTTAATAGGTAGATCCTTGGTGGTAGGTTTCCTTTAAATAAGGTAAAAAAGGTAACAAAATAACACATTCTCTAATTCAATCTTATTAAGAAAAATGCAGCATTTCAGAGTTGAAGAATCATTCTGTGTTATATCCATCTCATGTATCTCTGATCTCTTATCTCTGATCTGTCTGATCTCTCTTGTACCCCGATAATGTAAGCACATTATCACACACAGTGATCATAATAATAACATTACTGGCTTAACCCATTAACCAACCATGATGACACACTGGGGCACATTTACTGTGTATAATGCTGAACGTGGAGATTCACTAAGATCATACACCTGGAATCACGAATCTGTTGCTTCCCCGCACTGGCACAATAGAGTTCACCATCTTTTTTGTGGTGCACCTTTAACGCGCGACACAATTTGCAAGTTAAATACGGCGCTTGGTCCGAATCAGTCAGACTGAGCGATGGCATGTCCCCTAATTGAGGTCGCATGTGACACAATATCCACGCAGACACTTCTTAAATACCTGTGGAAGATGTTTTAGCCTAGAAGAACGTGGACAGTCCAACAAAAGTGCAGCACAAAGCCCTTAGTAAATGTGCCCCACTCTGTAATGTAAGTGAATAGAGTTAACTGCCTTTTTGTGTGAGAACTAAATGAGTTAACCCACTTTGTCATGTTAACCCCTTAGCGCTCAGTGGCGGATATATCTGCTACTGAGCGCAGTGACTTAGCGCTCAGTGGCAGATATATCCGCAACTGAGATGATGCCGGCTCGGCTTTGGAATGGAGTCAAACTGGCATCGGCAAACACAGGGTGCTGGCTGTAACATATAGCCGGCACCCAAGTGTAACACCCGCGATCGGAGTGTGCTCTGATCGCGGGTGTGTAACCTGTTAAATGCTGCGGTCAGCGCGACTGCGGCATCTAACATGCCTCTGGGGGGTCTTTCCCCCACGATCGGGCCCCCCAAACCGTTTTCAGGGGGCACCGATCGTTGCCGATCGGATCCCAGAGATGCCTGCAGGCATTGCCAGTAAGATGGTGTCTATGACGTCATCTTACAGGCACAGTGTCAGCCTATGCAAGTGCATAGTCTGACACTGCTAATACCCTGCAATACATAAGTATTGCAGAGTGTTATCATGAACAAGCAATCAGATGATTGCTTGTTCATGTCCCATGGTGGAAACAGTGAAAAAGTAAAAAAAAATGTTATTCAATAAAAAATAGTCATAAATTAATAAAAATGCCTATAAGCCCCATAACATATAAAGAGACATATAACCCCCAAAAAAGTCTAAATCATAACACAAACCCCACATATATAGTATCACCGCGTCTGTAACAACCCGTAGAATAAAAGTAAAAACCCACCAAAAAAATGCAATAAAAAGTTATCAAAAAATGTATGGACTCCAGAATGATATTGGTGCAAAGTACATGTCCCGCAAAAAAAAAAAACAAGCCATCAACCAGCTCCGTAGCCAAAAAAGTAAAAATGTTATGCTACTTGGAAGACGGCAATGCAAAAATGATAGATTTTTTTCCACACATTACGGTTTTATTTGACAAATTTAGTAAAACATAAGTAAAAATCTTCATGTCGGGTATCCCTGTAATCGTATCGACACATAGAATAAAGATAACAGGATTATTAGGCTAAACAGTGAACACGAAAAAAAAAAGTAAAAAATCCAGTACAGAATTGATGCTTTACTACTACTGCCCTCAAAAACGAGTTCCTAAATGTTCAACAATAGGGAATACCAACCTCAAAATGGCAACACTGGAAAAAGCATCTCATCCCGCAAAAAGAAATGGCCCCAATAACGAAAAAGCGAAAATTTTATAGCCTACAAAAGGAGGCAACAAGAAAACTAAAATCCTGGCAGCTGCAGGTCCCTCCTTCCCTTCTGCGCCTCGCTGTACGCCCATAAAACAAGAAACGGCCACATTGGGGGGGGGGGGGGGGTCCTTGTAATCAGGGTAAATTGCAGAACAAATTGTATGGTGCGTTTTCTCTTTTTATCTTTTGGAAATATATGTAAATTTTAGGGCTAAATTTGACCATTCTAAATTTCCCCCCCATTTTGATTTCTTTACTATGAAGATCTCAAGGGGTTAACAATCTTCCTAAAAGCTGTTTCTGATAGTTTGAGGGGTGCAGATTTGAAAATGGGTTGTTATATAGGGGGTTTTGATGCCAAATATGTAACATTTCTATCTGCCTGAAAACGCAGTGATTTTGAATTTCGAAAATGGCAAATTTTTCAAAAAAATCTACATTTTTTTCTTTTTTTTGGTAAATAAATGCAAAACTTATCATTCAACATTAACACTAAAATGGAGTACAACATGTGGGGAAAAAAACAGTCTCAGAATCATTTTGATAAGTAACAGTATTCAAAAGTTATAACCACATAAAGAGACGCAGGTCAGAATCCAAAAAATTGGGCTGAGCCTCAAGCTACAAAATGGCTGCGTCCTTAAGGGGTTAACAAATGATACATCTGTACAATGACCATCACTGACTTATAGGAGCTAAAACAGCACAAACTAACTAAAGTTATAAATTTGAGAAAATTCTTTCACGGGCAAACCCCTGTAAGTTATCCCATCTGATCATGCCTCCCATGGTCTTCCATTGTTAATTGATCCTGTCAATACAGTAGACCTCAGTGCTGCATCTTTACTGCTATATGTTCACATATGTTTTAGGTACAATTGTTGTTATAGCACATTGGGGCAGATTTACTTACCCGGTCCATTCGCGATGCAGCGGCGCGTTCTCTGCGGTGGATTCGGGTCCGGCCGGGATTCATTAAGGCAGTTCCTCCGACGTCCACCAGGTGGCGCATGCTGCGCTGAAGTTCCCCCGGAATGCACTCAAGTTCACCGGCCTATTCCTAGTGACGGTAAGTGCAAGCTCCGCGACACTTTTTTTTAAAAAATGCGGCAGCTTTTCCAAATCCGTCTGGTTTTCGTTCGGCTACGCCCCCCGATTTCAGTTGAGTGCATGCTAGCGCTGATGCGCCACAATCCTATCGCATGCGCCAAAATCCCGGGGCAATACAGGGAAAATTGTCGCAAATCGGAAATATTCGGGTAACACGTCAGGAAAATGCGAATCGGGCCCTTAGTAAATGACCCCCATTATGTCGCTATGCTTAAAGGGGTTGGCCACTCTTTTAAATAAATTGCCCATGTACCTCTACTTCCTTAAAGGGGTATTCCCATCTTGGCCTTTTAATTTAATTTATTTGACATTTGTAAACATTTCTTCAATTGGATGTTATTAAAAATTGTTCTTGTGTGAAGATAATTTCTCATAAATGTAGTCATGTTGTCCCTTAGAAACCAGATAACTTCCTCAGATACAACCACCTCACATTTTGGCAGCAGGGACCAGACATGCGCTATTGAGCCCTGCCTGACCTCCTGGATTCAGCAATCATTACCACAGGACAGCTGTGGGACATTTCAGTAACTCCCGGACATTTGATATACAAAAACCTTTGTCTGTTTCTTTGTGCAATCACTCCAGTGAGGTGGCCGTATCTCTACATTTATGAGAAATTTTCCTCACTCAGGAACATTTTTTTTAATAACATCTTATTTAAGAAATGTCTATATATGGCAGATTAATGAAACAGAATGTGAATGCCCAGACAAGAATACCCCTTTAATAATAATCCCTGAATGTTAATCAATTCATTCATCATCCCTGATACTTACTTTAATGCTGTCCGCAAATTCTGGATCTTTGTGACATGTCTATGCACTGATGAATAGTAGGGACCTGCAGCAGGAGATAATGATGTACCCTGCCACCCTCGTTTGACCTTTCCCCGTGTATGTCAGTGAGATGGACTGTGGGAGAAAAAGACACAGTGGAGCTTGCCATGAGGACAGACTGAAGGAGAGAGAAACAGGAAGTTGTGTACATATACAGAGAGCAGCATGGGGAGAACGGGAAAGGCTGAAGCTCTCACAGGAGGCAAAAGTACAGGTACAGGTACATAGAGCGACATGTCTTATGGAACAGATTTATTGAAAAGTGGCCAACCCTTTTAAAGGAAATCCTCTAAAGTTAACTAAAATTAAACTACACATACTCACCTATACTCCTCTTCACACATCCTTTTGTTGTACTCCCTTTACTTTATAGACAGGGACATTATTCCCACCACCAGTGAACTTAAAAGTTTTCTTCAAAACAAATTTGAAGCATATGCGTACTGTAATGTCTAGTCCAACACCATAAAATTCATTTTTGCTAAACATTTGTATAGTGAACCCCATTTACAAGGTATCTCCAGGGATATGTTGTTTTTAGACAGTTTTTGCCTTTGTCGTGGGAGATCTGCCTTCCATTGAAACCACTGCACTTTGGCTGGTGGCCAACATTGAGAGGCTGCTGTGTAAACACTAGTGAAATTGCTCTGTATTTCATTATTTCCTAGTCTCTCGCACAACCAGGAAACGCGAGAATAGTCATAATATTCCGAAATATCCACGGGGATGGTAAAAAAAAAGCTGCAGCAGACGGAAGGATTTTACAAGCCGTGCTGCTATTTACCTGTTGGTGTTGCTAGATGTGCACCTTATAAAGGCGGAGGAAATTTAAATGACCCAGACTGAACTGTTTTGCTGTTAATACAGGCACACAGAACAAGACACGTTTAATGGGCTCTCTTTTTTTATTATACTATGCTTAATAATTAAGTTTGAGGCAAAGTGTCATATGGATTTATCTTTTAATTAAAAAAAGCATGGTTCACGCATATTTGAGTGCTAGTCCAAATAAAGGCAATATCAAAATTTATGCTTGTTTATCTAGGTGTTAATTACCTAGAGATTGTTCGGGATTATTCTTTTTATAAAGTGTCATAGGCTCGTGTCACTGATAATAAAGTTTAACAGTGGAACCTTATCAATTTGCTAAGTATAGTTCAAGTGTGACCAAGCGAATGAAAAAGATCTTCGCATAATGGTATGGAGCCGACTCGCTCTGTGCAAGGAAACACAGCGGCGCTGAAAAAGCAATCTTTCTCAGATTGTTAGCCATAAGTAAATGTATACTGCATTATATTTCATGCTGCACAGTCTGCATACATAGTGTTATTTACACAATAGGAGGTGGCTTGGTATAGGACACTGAGTATTCTGGATGTGAAATGTTACGAAAGAACAAATCGAGTGACTTACTAACAATTTACTGTCAGTTGCTAGCACATAAGATTATACTACAAATGCATTCTTTTTGAGTAGAGCTACACAAAGCCACAAGTTGTCGTAATATCATACCATGATGTGAAACAATGTAATGAGCAAGTTGACATTGTAGACATTTCATTTTCAGTTCAGAATATTTCTGATAGACATGAGGTCACCTGCTACCTCCCAGTCACTTAAGTTGACCTAGCCCGGAATCTTTAAATTTCTTACTAGTGTGATGATAGTTGGATGGCTCTTAATTTCATGTAATGCTGTTGGACAAGTCAGATTCCAGAATTTTATTATTAACATGTGGGTAATAATGATTGTTACTGTATATCACCACTCAGAAATATTGAGGCACTTTTACTTACCTGTACGAGGAGTTCAGAGAACTCTCTGATGAGAATGCACTTTGCCGTGGTTTGCTAAGATCGTGCACCCGATATCCTGCATGTGTCCCTTCCCCGCTCAGGTCCGCCGGAGTTCACCTTCTTCTTCCTGGTGCATGTAAGTGCATTGTTTTGCACACAATTTGAAACTTAAATCCTGTGCTCGGTGCGAATCAGTCGGATCGTCCGACGCCGACCCCCCCCCCCCGATTTCTGTCGCATGAAAGCCAGCGCATATGCGCCACAATCCAATCTCGTGCGCCACAATCCCACAAAAAAACCCTGTTAAATACCTGTCAAAGCTGCGCAAATCCTGAAAACAGTGAAAAAAACACGATCCGCAACCCTTAGTAAATAAGTCCCATTAGCTTTTAATCATTAATTATGTAGTGAATCTTCTTTATAGTAAACTACTTCATGTAGAGTTGGTTTCAGGTACCATAGTCCAGGTTCACCCAGTATGTTTCGGATCAGTTTTAGAGGAAGCCTTTCTTATTTAGGTCTCCTACAATTGAGCTTGTCTGTATGTATCAATCCAATCAAGTTTTCTGTTGTGATTCCCTAATTTTGCTTCAACCAGGGTTAGTAGATACTGAGGAAGGAAAGTATTTTGGACATTTGCTAAGTGATGTCAAGCTTCAAATGTGGAATAGTGATAACAGCACTATGCACCAAATTGTAAGTCCTATAAAAGTTATTATTTTTGTATTTTTTAAACAATGTGAAATGTGATTTGATTCTAGAATATTGATCAATGAGGACATTAATTTGCGTAACAGCATCCATGCAATCCAATACCAAACAGGTTTGTTCCATATTGCGAGAAATCTAGAACAAGGGAAATGTTCCTATTACGAGTCCCACACAACTGCAAATGGGCAGATCAGGAGGATACAAGTTCCCCTGGAATGTTTGTCATAAAAAGCAGCTTGTTTAGGGACCCATGTTGATGCAGGGTTCTGACCACATCTCCACTGCTTGCATTAAACTTTATCACCATCTTGGGACACTGACACAGTTTAGAGGAAGCGACGGCGAAACGTATGTCGGGGTGCTGTGGTGGTGGTCTGTTTTGGATATCATGCAACGCCCTGGTGGGTAAAGTGATTATCTGTACCTTTGCATGCATACCATGTTATGTCCACTTGGACAATGGATAGGAGATGTACATGTGATTGATTGTGAAGACCACCACCACCACCACACTCTTTTGTGTTTTTGTGGATTTTTATCACTGTTTTTAACTTTGTGTTTGGATTGCCTTGATTTTGTTGCAAATAAAGATTGGAAATATTGTTTCATTTTAAGTGTAGTTACAGTGTTTATTATATGGTTCATGACTATTTCTTCCTATATGCTCATATTGCTATTATTACAGTTTATAGATATTTGCCAAAGCAGGAGGCACTAAATTCTGACATACCATTCAGAGTAGAGGAAAAAGTTGTGGACCAGCACCGTGCAGTTGTCTGGTGCAGGTCATCACAGAGGGTCCGACATGACCCACCAGATATGATCAAATGAAGGATAATGATGCAGCACTCCAAGGGTAGTGAAAAAAAAAGGGAATATTTATTCCACCACAGATGCAACGTTTCGCCTTATCTATAAAGGCATTTTCAAGCATTCAGAGTAGAGTTGTGCCTTAGGAAGGCCCCAAGACTTTGAACAGGAAATGCCACTGATTGGAAGGAATCAGAACATCGGCTATGGAGGATCAAATTGTAACCATTCTTTTTTGTGAATAAGTGAGATGCCCCTGTAAAGGGTCAAACTTCCTCCAAATATTTTAAATATTTGTTCATATATCACGTATAACCATTCAATCATTCATGACTCTCCTAAATACCATAACTGGAGACATACAATTTAGGCACATAATATTGTGTTGGGAATGTTCCAAATTCATGTTTAATATTTAGCAGTTGCCCCTTTCATTTTCTGGTGCCAGTCAGCTATTTAAATGAAACATGTTTTTATACTAAGATGTTTTATTGCTGAGAGCTAAATTTTAACAGTGTTTTAAAAAAATGGTTTGAGGAAAGAATACGTTTAATAGGCTTCAGCTTTTATCAAAATAATCACTTTTTGGTAATTACACATTCCACTGAGTCACTTTTTGATTGGCTTGTTACCCGTTTTATTCTCATCATTTCGTTCTGATAAATTTTTTAGCATGGGAATTAAAAAAGAAATCTCCTACTTTAAAATTTATGGCTGAAGTATAAAAATGATGACTTGGCTATACATTTTGTTTAATGGGTAATATCCATGTAATATGCATTTTGGTGTAACCATGCATACAAAAAATCCTGAAGACTCAGGCTGCAGAGGTAAAATTCTGATGAATACAATTGATTGCTATTTACTGCCATTTTCGTATTAGAAGATGAAGCACCAGGGGCAGGTCTTCTGCATCGCAGTCCTCCTATATTTTCTCTGAGATCACTTTCCAATTGTATATGCATGTATAATATACAATACACTACAGGACCAAAAAGATTGCCATACAACTCATCTAGCGTTTCATGGTTGTTGCTTAAAAAACGTGCACTTTCATTGGTGGGCTGGGATCACATGTGGCATTTACATTGCATTCTGAAAAGCAATACAAGAACAGGAGGAGGAGTGGAGATTTGCATAATTACATAGCTGTTAATAATAACATATGTGTTAACATTGTTATTGTTGTGTTTTGTAAAGACAAATGTTAACAGCAATGTTTTAGGCTGATCTCCTCTCCTCAGTTGCTGGGTTGCATTTCGAAACACAATGTAAATGCCATGTGTGAACGCAGCCCAAGTCTGAGTGATTTTCATAGGTGCCATTTTCAAGTCAGTTCACCTTCTTTCTTAGTTACTGAAATAACAATACTGCTCTATTTTCCAAGAGCACTGACATAGCGCAGTATGAGTAAAATACAGAATTTCTTTATCAAATACCGTATTTTCCGGGCCATTAGGCGCACCGGAATATAAGGCGCAACAGTCCGATGCGCCTTATATATGTAATAATTCCATATATAAGGCGCATCGGACTATAAGGCGCAGGGTCGGGGGCGTGGCAGAGGTCCGGGGGCGGAGCGGAGACCCGACGGGACGCGACGCCGAGAAGACACGCGGAACGCGGGGAAGGTGAGCGGGGAAGGTGAGGGGGAGGTGAAGAATAGAATACTTACATAGGTCCCCGCTACCGGAGACGGCAGATCTCCAGCGGGAACTGCAGACCACGCGGCAGAAGTTGTTCGTGCCGCGTGGTCTGCAGTTCCCGCTGGAGATCTGCTGTCTCCGGTAGCGGGGACCTATGTAAGTAGGGTCCGCTGCCCTCATATAGGGGGCGCACCGGACTATAAGGCGCACTTTGGATTTCCAAGGAAATCCAAGGCTTTTAAGTGCGCCTTATAGTCCGGAAAATACGGTATTCTTTAAAATCACTGCAAGGAGTGGCATACACATCTCAAACAATTAAGAATGTTGTCACTTGAAAAGTTCTACCACTCCTATTTTCCTACATACTTTTTTTGACTTTTTACTGAGTTAGTGAAAATTTGAGCCTAACAAATAAAAAAGTGAATGAGCAACTCTTTATATCGGCTCATAGAGGAAGGTACTAAGTGCAGACAGACTATGACATACATATAGGCACTAAAATGATATGTGTAAATACAGCCTGACGAATGGAGATGCCATGCCAAACAATGGCAAGCCAACCTGAGATCACCAAGCAAAATGCCAGATAAAGTATTATGATGCCACAGAAATGAGATATTCTTGCACTTATTAATCATCATGTGACTGTCACATGTTCTGTCACCAGTGCTGGACTGAGAGGTAGATGAGAGTTATAATTTTGAATCGTTTTACTCGGCTACCTGTTAGTCAGCTCAACAGATAAGTATAAAGCCTCCCAGGGACTGCGGCTCACTGCCAGTGAATTGCTTTATCTACTTATGCCATCTTTTTGTAAACATGGTTTGTGATTTTGTTTGTACCCTTCTGGCTTTGCAGAATTTGCTGTTTTGGAGTTGTCATTTAAAGCAATTATCAGGGACAGTAGATGGAGGGATAATATTTGGGCTGTATTTCCCCCCACCTGACCTGGCCTGGACTCCAGGCAGATACATTGGGGCACATTTACTTACCCCTCCCATCACAATCCCCGAGGTGCGTTTTCCGACGAGGTTTTGGAGCTGCCGCGATTCACTAAGATTGTGTGTCCAATTTCCTGCATGTGTCACTTCCCCGCTGAGGTCCACTGGAGTTCACCCTCTTCTTCTCGGTGCATCTAAGTGTGAATGTTAAATCCCGTGCGTTCTCTGAATCCGTCGGATCATCCGGCGGCCCGCCCCCTGATTTGTGTCACGTGAAAGACGGCACCAATGCTGCAAAATCCAAACGCGTGCGACAAAAAGCCCCTCCAAATTCCGGGGCACATCGGAAATCATCGGATATTCCGACGATAGTGCGGTCCGCAGACCCTTAGTAAATGAGCCCCATTGCCTTTGAATGTCAACCTTCTAAAGTAACTATACAGGTTTTATACCAATGTGCATAAAGCTCAAGCCTGCTCAGGTATTCAGCTAGTGCTTTGTCAGTATGTGAGAATTTAGCAAATGGTGAGAAATTGATATACAACATATATTTGAAAATTGTTGGACTTGTTGTGATAATGCAATGCATAGACATTACTTATATTTTAGTTTATTTCTCTGGTCTGAAAAATATTAGTAAAAAAGTTGTGAGCATTAGTCCAGAAAACAGTCTTCTGCTGGAACTTTCAGGTGTCAGGGCAATCTATGGACAGTGACAGCCTTGTGATAACTCGTCTGGTCAGTGATACATGCCATAATCAATTATCAAGTGCAGTTCAGAAAGGTCAGAACATTTTCTGCAACGTTTAACCAGGTGGAGAATGTAGGTGCCTGTCCAAGATGTGTGATAATTTCCACAGAGACGCTGGTTGGCGCGCAGCATCCAAACCTCTCCTCAGATCATTTGTGCAATCCCTCAATCACAGCATATGAGAATGAATGCTGACACAAGCCAATCTCTGGGCTCATCACATGTCACCAGTATGCCCCACTGCTTCATCCCTATCATAAATGTTATGTATATTATTCAGAGTGAAGATACAGATGTGACAGATAATCAGATCGATGAGTTCGATTGTGAGCATTTTTTATAGCGTATTACCCTTTATCTGAGACTTCAAATTTTAATATTTATCCACCTTGTCCTCAATAACATCATCATTTCAGTGAATAGGTTACTGTTTTCCTGCATTCTTCCTGAAATACTGTGCTGCTAGCTTTTGTCACTATGAAACATGCCCTCCTCATACCATAGTTACAGGGAACCTAACATCAGGAAGGTAATCTTTTTTATATGATTACAGGTTCCAATTGCATATGGCTTGTTGATTTAAAATGCCTTTGTTATGCATCTGATTAATTCTAGTGCTTTTTAATTGTTTTTTTTTTTACTTTACATGGGGAGAGGGACTGATTTGGCAAACTCTGTGCAGCGCTGCGTAATCTGTGTGCACTATATAAATAGAGAATTATTATTACTTATTTTACCTGGCTCCCTGTTAGAAGCACGTAGTGAGTCCCAGAGGAAGGCCTTTCATATGGCACAAGTCATCTTCTGCTCAATTTCTCCTCCCTCTGCCTCTGTGGGGGTAGTACAGTTCAAATGAGAATTGCTTGTGGCAATGAGCTGACATAAGAGGGTGGATGGAGCAGGGTAGAGAAAATAATGAGTGCCATATGAAACTCAACACACACCACATGGACTCACCACACACAAATGCTGCTGGCAGGGAGCCAGGTTAGATTAAAGAAATGATTAAAAAACACTGAAATTATTCAGATGCACCACATAGGCATATTGAAATCATCTTTCAGAGGCTATTGGAACCACTCATTGTGTAAAAATGACATCCCTGATGACAGGTTCCCTTTAACTAGTCCAACCAATAATCCTAATATCTTGATTTGTATTAGGTGAAAAGCACCTATGACACAGATTGTATTATAATATAGAAAGGCAGACAAAGGGAGGCTAGATAGCGCTTATAGAGTAGTATTATTGTAGTAACCAGTGTAAGTGCTCAAAAGGAGATTGAAGTGAGGCTCACCAGATGTAGTTGTGCTAGATTAGGCACAACTCTATTTTTGTTGTTTTGATGCTGGTATACGTGCCTCCAAGTGCCACCTTCGGACATAGGTCATCAAAACATTGTTGCCATACCGGTCTGGATACAGTTTGGATAGTTGCAGGAAGGATTGTCACAAGTGGCACACACTAGTATTTACATGATAAGGAGGTTTGATATGAAAAAGACATTTTATTTGGTATCTTGGGAACACAACACGTTTCGGAGTCAACTGTGACTCCTTTATCAAGTTAACCAGTTTACGACCCGTGATGTAATAGCACGTCACGGGTCGGTCGCGGGTGCATGGAGAGGGCTCACGTGATCCGTCGCCATGGTAGCCTCGGGTCTCATGAAGACCCAAGGCTACTTCGGGTTAACCCATGCATTACAATGTGCTATCAGCACATTGTAATGTATGAGAAGTAAAATCCCCATATACTGCCATACTGTAGTATGGCAGTATATGATAGGATCGTACAGAAAACCTAGGGTTAAAGTACCCTAGGGAGTCTGAAAAATAGTAAAAATAAAAATAAAAAATGTTTAAAAAAAAATTATAATAAAAAACCCTAAAAACTCAAATCACCCCCCTTTCCCTAGAACTGATATAAATATAAATAAACACTAAAAAATCATAAACATGTAATCCCCTATTATGTGATCTCTCACACGTTTCCTGTGCTTCTCGCTGAAAATCATGTTCTTGACTAAAATTGCTCTTGGAAGACACATCGCTGTGCCAAATAAACAGCAGATCATCGATATACCTGCTATACCACAAGACAAAGTCACAAAAAGGATTACTATCACTGTAATGACTGCCTCCTCCCACCAGTAGGTGGTAAGGTTAAAAAACTATAAAAAACTTAAAAAATTATAATTTTCATTGGGTTAGAATATATATGTAAAGTATAAGAATAAAAATATTTATATGGATAGTAAATGAGTCCGAGACTGATTCTTGGTAGTGCCCACACCCTCTAAGTTTTTTGTTGTTATATTTTTTTCCCTTTGGTGTAAAGGGATTACCGTGGTAGTACACAAAAATCAGATAGTCAAAACTGTAAAGTGCCACTAAAGAAAGTTTTGTTCCCATTAAACCAAGGTGGTAAGGTTAGCAAGGGATGGAGAATATTTTGTCCCCATGCTAACCCCTTTAGTTGTAGATAAAAGGCCAGATCAAATGAAAAAAAATTATGGGTCGTCACAAATTGTGTAACCTCCAAAATGAATTCTCTCAATTATTGGGTGCATGAGGTACAGGTCTCAAGATGGTATTGGAGGGTGTGGGTAAACAACACCCGGCGTCTTGCATTTAAATAAAATAAAACACTGCTGGTTACTGCTGATAACCAATCGCATGTGTCACATGGAAACGCATATGCAATAGGGCTAAATGCAATACAAACAACACATGGCCGCACCTGGCCATGGCCGCACCCTAAAACCGTCCCTGCTGATAGTAACAATACAGTATGGAACATGCAGGACAAGGCAGGAGATGGTCAGCCGTGTAGGGCTTTTAGTAGCAGCAGCCACAGGGTGAAACACATTTTAATGGCATTTTAAATACAATTTCGAAAACGATTTTTTACCTTAAATTTGAAAATGAAAGAGCTGTATAGAACATGATAATGAAACAGGAGGCGCCTGGCTGTGTACTGGTAAAGCAGATGTAGCAGTACAGTATGGAACACATTTTAATTGAATTTTAAGTACAATAAGGACATGAATGCTTTGTGTGAGATTGGTGCAGCAGCACTCCAGCTGTTCCACAGCTTACTGCATTACCAGGACGCAGAGAGATTTCTTCTCACAACCATGCTTGCATTTCTAACATACAGGCTGCCTGACTATAGACCGGAAAGTGGCCTAAGTGTCACTGGTACATGTAACCCCAGAGTGACTTTTATCTGAAGCCTGCAGTGAGGATAATGGCCACCAGGTGGAAGTCATCTAAGTATTTTTGTACTTTATTACTACATTTTTAAGAAGCAGGCTGAGGAGTGCACTGTTACATTGTTCAGTTTCATTTTTGTATTGTTTAATAGAGTTCCCATACTTCTTTTTATGCATTTAAAAGGAACAGTCACAAAAAAGATGTAATATGGGGTTGCTAAATGAACATTTTGGCCGTATATAGCAAAAAGAGCCCTAGTAAAACAGTATGAGCAGACCTGGCTACGGAAGCCCTGTTACTATGTAAAAGGCTTCACCCATAAATTCAATTCAGGATCTATTGCTACTGGAGATTTTGGATCTCCACCAATCCCTAAAAAAAGGGGAAACCATATGACCAGGCACTCCAAAAAGGTGAATTTCCGGCCATAACACAGTTAGTTTTGCCATAGTCTCAACACATCAGCATTTTTTGGATAAGGAGAAGAAAAAAATATGATGGTGTCAAGCTCCTAAGGAATGTTACTAAATGGACTAATGAGACATAAATGGCATAAATGGTTGGTGTTGGTCCTTTGGGTATATGTTGGTCACTTATAGTGGGCACACCACCTATCTCTATTAGAGAGTTGTGGTTTGGATACCAATGATGAGTGCTGTAGGTGTTGTATTCCCAGTAGGTGTTGTCTCTCGTAGTTTGTTAGATGCTAAATGAGGATGTTGTTGATGATAATAAAGAGAAGGAGATGGAGATTAGGCAGTTTACTTGAAGCTTGATGGTTACAGTCTTTACAGATGGAGAAGACTTTTCTAATAAACTTTATACATAATTATGGTGTTGGAGTATTACTCCTTTCTTACCATTTATTTTCTCTAGTGTCTGGTTCACTAGTACCTTTGTCTTGCTCTGCAGCTACTTCTTTGGAGGTGTGAGCTTTAGGCCATTACATTTCTCCAAGCCTTGCCTGTTCTGGATTTGACCATTTGTACCAGTTCAGTGGCCTTACATCTAGTGCTTCCTGGGGTTGCCGGCTGGTGACAAAGTTCCAGTCAAAGTTGAGGGGTAGGATCAGGGGTGTACCAAGCCTGTCTGCTGCCTGAGGCGAGCCATAGAGAGACGCCCCCCCCCCCCCCCCCCCCATTTATGTAATATATAAGGAAATGTCAGGACCAGATCCATCATATTGGTTTGGTGTGAAAATAAATTGATGCAAAATACATACAGAGTACCGCCATGTAGTACAAGATATATACAGTGTACAGCCATGTAGTATAAAATTCATAGAGTACCATCATGGAGTAGAAAACATATACAGCCAGGGCCCCCATTGAATGTAGTCCAGACAGGGAACAGTAATATGACTGTATACAGCTCCCCCCAAGACAGCAATGACTGTATACAGCTCCCCCCAAGCCAGCAATGACTGTGTACAGCTCCCCCCAAGCCAGCAATGACTGTATACAGCTCCCCCCAAGCCAGCAATGACTGTATACAGCTCCCCCCAAGCCAGCAATGACTGTATACAGCTCCCCCCAAGCCAGCAATGACTGTATACAGCTCCCCCCAAAAGAAAGCAATCACTGTATTCATATATATATATCACACACATCACAAATTACACACACATATATATATATATATATATATATATATATATATATATATATAAACCTATTTCATGTTATACCTGTATATACAGTATACACGCATTACACATATATCTACACCCTTGACATGGTATACCTGCATATACACATACATGGCACCTATATATACACACCTATTCCATGTTATAACACTATATACACACATATGTAATACATTACACCTATATATACATCTATTAGAAGTCATACCTCTATATACACAAGCATTACACCAATATATATACAGCTATTACATGTCATACACATTACACCTATATATACAGCTATTACATGTTAAACCTCTATATACACAAGCATTACATATATACACAGCTATTACATGTCATACCTCTAATAAAACAAGTTGGAGCGGCACCGTGCGGAAAGTCGTAGGGTGCAGGTCTTCGTAGGGGTCCGACAACCCCTCCAGCGGTAGTACCAAATAAACAGATGAAGCAGCACTCCAAAGAAGTTAAGTGAAAAAAGTGATGTTTATTCCACCAGGGATGCGACGTTTCGTCTTTTCCATAAAGACATTCTCAAGCATGATAGTGCTGCTTCATCTGTTTATCTGGTACTAATGTCATACCTCTATATATACATGCATTACATCTATATATACATCTATTATATGTCATACCTCCATATATACATGCATTACATCTATATACACAGCTATTACATGTCATACCTCTACATACATACGGATTACACCTATATATACACAGCTATTACATGTCATACCTCTATATATATATACACACACACTACACACACATATATATATACAGCTGTTACGTGTTTACATGTTATACCTCTATATACACACACATGACATATTTTACACACATATACACATGACAAAACACATATAAACAGGGTACACACAGGGAAGACACACACATATATACATTACACTTACCTGATATCCAGCAGCAGGTCCAGGTCAGGCAGGGGATACATCATGGCAGTGGATGGAGCAGTCTCCTCTGTGCAGGAGGCCCGGGCTGGTGGGCGGGGCTTCTCCTGTCAGCTCTGCCCGGGCTGCACCTCCAGGGAGACCAGCCACAGATTTGAATGTGGTGCTCCTACTCCTCCTTCCTCTGGCTCCTCCAGGCTGCCTCTGTGCTAGTAACACAGGAAGCGCTAGTAAGCACTTCCTATGTCACAGCAGCGCCGCACAGGACGTCCTGCGCAGCGCTGTCAGCAATAGCACTTGCATCTGAATGATGCAAGTACTATTGTAAGTAGTAGCGGCGCAGCCTGGCAGCGTGCAAAATGCCGCCCCTCCACCAGCAGGAGGCGTGCCGCCCTGAGGCGAAAGTCTCAACTCGCCTCATGGCTGGTGCGCCACTGGGTAGGATGTTGGCTTCCCGTTCTCCCTGGGTAAATAACTCTGTTTCTGTGGTTTCTTCCTCTTTAAAGGATCTGTGAGCTTTTCCTGGGGGTAAGGGTCTCAATGTCCAAGGATATGGATCACTCTCTTGCAGCTTCTGAGATGCGGTTAATGCTCCCCACTTTCTACAACACTATCAGCTTTTCTGTACTCCAGCGCTTTTAGATATAAAGAAAAAAGGACAGTTCTTATATTCTGCTAAAAGTTATCTGTTGTGTGGTGTTCATCTGAGGATTTTCACTTTAAGATCTTGTCAGTGTATATATGTATTGTCTTGTTCTTACATGGATGTCAATGACTGGTCTTTAATATCAATTGATGAACTGTGAAGCAGCACTCCATAAAATGAAAAATCAAGTTTTTTATTCCACCATAGTGATGGGACGTTTACCAGGGGCGGCAATAGAGAATTATGGCTGAAACGCAGGGAAGTCCAGTGGATCCATAGACTAGGATCACTTTACCCCCAGGGTCTAAACAAGGATTTTCTCTTGAACGTGTTTCTGTAAGTATGTTTTGTACCTCCCCATGATCGTACATAATCTATATCTTTAATCTTCCATTCCGGGTTATTATACTGTTGTCTTCAAGATTGCTTATGAGATTATCTTGATATGTACATCGACTATGTTCGATTGTTTGGGTGTTACAGACTGACACATTGTTGATTGAGTACATGAGTCTTTGTTAACTGTTGTTTTTTACCTGTATCCTACAACCGGAATTGGATTTGATTTTGGACCTTACACGACCCTCCTGGATACGGTGACTATTGGGTGATTGGGATGGTTTGGAGCTGGTGGACCTGAATATGGTGGCAACGATCCCGGATGGCAGGATTTCTTCAGCCATTTGGTGATGAGCGGATTTCCGTACCTGGTAGATACTGCTTACCTGTGGACCACCTTGCACCCTCCCGTAACTCCCTGTGATGTCCCATTTGGAGCGTTGGAGTCCTCATTTTAGTCCGGAACTGTAGTGTGGTTTTGCCCTACAACAGAATGGCATCTCAGTACTCTATCTGCTTTCTACGCATGCGCATATTCTTGTTTCCGATTGCTCAGGGAAAAAAAGTTGGATTTTAATATCACCTGAACAGGAACGCTATTGTATGGTTTTTTTTGCACATTTTAATAGATACATGTCTTACAATTTTTATTTAGCACTGTTGTTAACACATAAGGTTTTTTGGTATCTGCACTTCTGCTTCGCCGTACAGCGTTGTAATAGTAACATGGAAACGCGTACATTATTTTGTAATATTATAATCACTTTATTTTGTATTTATATTGAGTATTCGAGATTTGATATATATATATATATATATATATATATATATATATATATCTTATATACTCGAGTATAAGCCTAGTTTTTCAGCACAAAATTTGTGCTCAAAAACCCTAACTCGGCTTATACTCGAGTCAACTAAAAACATAAAGACAAAACTCACCTTTCTGACGTCACCCATAGGTCCTCTTCTGTCTGAGACAGTCTGAGACAGAAGAGGACCTATGGGGGACGTCGGAAAGATGAGTACAGTGTTATTTTTTTTTCCTACTACAGGGGCTGGGCAGGCTGTATGCTACAGGGGTTGGGCAGGCTGTATGCTACAGGGGCTGGCAGACTATATGCTGGGAGGCTGTAACCAATGCATTTCCCACCCTCGGCTTATACTCGAGTCAATAGGTTTTCCCAGTTTTTTGTGTTGAAATTAGGGGTCTCGGCTTATACTCGGGTCGGCTTATACTCGAGTATATACGGTATATATATATATATATATATATATATATATATATATATATTTATATAATGTACACACTACACGTTATACTGCATTATTGTAATGTTTTGTGAATTTGCTTGTATGTTATGACCTTTCAACACATGTGCGGGTGATTGCCTCACCTCTATTTAAGTCTGTTGACTTCCTATTCACTATGCTTGAGAATGCCTTGATTGAACAGGTGAAACGTTGCATCACTATGGCGGAATAAAAAACGTGCTACTTCACAGTTGATTGATATTGATGTTTGGGATCCTCGTCAGACCCCATTACAAGACTTGCACCCATTGCTTTGATTTTTTTACACGGTGCCGCCCCACTGCATCTTTTTTGGATTAAGTGGTCTTTAATGTGTAGAAGAAAATATGATTATGTAAAGAGGCCATCTTTGTTACAGAGAAGTCTCATACAAGTCCAGTAAATGGGTTGTTTTAGGGAATTTACATGAAAAAAAATTATTCGAACCCAATTCAGTTGAATAGACAGTTATAAATGTGTAAATGTAAATTGAATATGTATATTAACCTTCAGAATTAATTATAATTATATAAAATGAGCCAAGGAATAGAAGAGAGTAGTCTAAGAACATTACATATAGAATGGAAGTTACATATTTGTGAGCTGTGCATGTCAGCATGACAATAGAGTTAAAGGAGTTGGTCACTTTACCTCATCTATTTTGTAATGTGTGCGTGTGTTCGTGTGTGTGGGGGATATTAGATAATTTACTAGTATACATCTATTAATATTCTGCTCTACTTTCCAGGAACAATCACCAGTTAGAGATCACATGACCCTCCATCTACGGCCATTTTATGGACATGAATATCTGGCTGATGAGGTAAAAGGCTGGAGAAAGCGGTGAAGAACTATTAGTAGATGTATATTGGTAAATTACCTAATAGCCTGCCCCCCCCCCCCCCACACACACACATGTCACATGTCACACCTAAGACTGGCAGAGCAGGACTATGTAGCCATTGCCTGGTGACATATGACTGTATGATGGTCGTACCTCTGATTTTATTTCCTATACTTATGGTGCTTTATTTGTAATAACATAGTTTCTTTCTCCCACAATTTTAGCGGCCATGCTTCAAACGTGTTCCTAACATAAAGCAAATCATTATTTTAGAAATAATAAATAGCATTTGTTGCTTGATATACATAAGACTAATGAGCCTGTGTTCTGCATCTGAGGCGCCAGATAACAAGACATGGTATTTTTGTGCTGGAATCTGGTGATGTATTAATTAATGAAATCTCAAGTCGTTTTCTGTATTTTGGTCTGTGTTTGAATGGACATTTACATTTGGTTTCATTTTTATATCCAATTATTTTTTTTTACTTTTGACTCATGCATAGCTTTAGAGCAAGCAAAGTCTGAGGCGTAAATACGGAAGACTACCTAAAACTGTGTTCTCAAAATACAAATTTGACAATGGGATCATTACTCAAGAGTCAAATGCTCGAAGCGTGACGAGTACAACACATCATGCACCCCGTGTCTAGTGCAGTATGTTCCAACTCTATTTAGCTACAGCCTTGAAGCAGCACTAGTTTCTGAACACATACACATACATACATGAAAAATGGGTTCTCAATCTACTGGAGCTTCATATTATCTGTGTTAAAATCTTCTCGAAAATTATTCCTCTTAACAAATGAAAGCATGGCAGCATGGTCATAGGCAACTAGTTAATAAAATCTGGTGTGATGGTTATGCCGATACTTGCATGATTTTCTGAAGGGGAAGAATCCAAGAAACTAGACACAGAGAAGGAAATGTGAGTATGTGCAGGGATGTTGCTGAGCAAGATGGCTGTAAGTAACATGGCTCCTAGCCAGGGGCGTAACTCATAGTTATAGAAAGACTTCACCACCACCTTCAGGGTGTTCAGGTATGCTACTAGTTTACTCCAATTACATTCAAGAAATTGTATACTCAATGTGGGCACTTAGTAGGAACTTTCTCAGACTCTTTTCAGTACAAACAAAATTTTTATATTTTTACATATAAACACATACAGTAATATAAAAAAGGAGATAAAAAAATAATATTCAGTTTGTTGTGATACAGAATGTTATTCTAGATAGTTTCTGACAATGGTGTATCCAATGGTGGATACACCATTGTCAGAGACTATCTAGAATAACATTCTGTATGACAAAAAAACTGAATATTATTCTTCTATCTCATTTTTTATATTTTTTTATATATTTTTTTATATTTTTTTAATATAAAATTTTTGTTTGTACTGAAAAAGAGTCTGAGACAGTTCCTACTTAGTGCCCACATTGAGTATACACATATACAATGTGTGTGAAGTCTTTCTATAACTATGAGTTACGCCCCTGGCTAGGAGCCATGTTACTTACAGCCATCTTGCTCAGCAGCATCCCTGCCCATACTCACATTTCCTTCTCTGTGTCTAGTTTCTTGGATTCTTCCCCTTCAGAAAATCATACAAGTATCGGCACTATTGGCTTCTTAAAAGGAACCTTTCACCAGCTTTAGGCCTGATAAACCACAAAATGTGGTTTAATGTGGCAGGATTAATGTGCTCTGGTGTTGTCTTTACAAAGGCTCATTGTTTTCTGATTCCTCCAGTCAGGGGAGGTGGGTGCTGGACATTTCCGGTGGGCCTACTAGACCTAAGTTATTGCCAGAACACTTCAAGCAATCAGATATCTTCTTAGTCCGTCTCTAAAATATTGTTGCCAGGATCCTCATCTGTGAAAGATAAGACTATCTCTGGACAAGCTATCATTGATTTTGTATCTGTTGCAAGCCTAATAGATTTTTTTTCTGCTCTGGGGCTGGATTTATTTAGCCCCTTCCCGCTGATGCCCTTTTTCATTTTTGGGTTTTCATTTTTCACTCCCCACCTTCCAAAATCTATAACTTTTTTTTTATTTTTCCATGTAAAGAGCTGTGTTATGGTTTATTTATGGCCAAATGCAGTGAAATTGGTGAAAAAACGCATTCGAGACGTATTCCTGTGGGCTTGGATTTTACGGATTTACGGATTTACGGATTTCACTGTACGCCCCAAATGACATGTCTACTTTATTCTTTGGGTCGGTACAATTACGAGGATACCAAATTTGTATAGGTTTTATAATGTTCTCATACATTTACAAAAATTAAAACCTCCTGTAAAAAAAAAAATCAAAAAAAAAACTTTTTTATACTTTGGTGTACAGAGCTTTGGGAGATGTTGTTTTTGTGACTTCTGATGACGTTTACAATGTTATCATTTTTAGGACTGTACAACCTTTTGATCACTTTTAATAGAATTTTAATATTTTTAAAAATGGCAAAAAAGTGCTATTTTCCATTACAGGGTTAAATGCAGTGAAAAACGGTTATTATATTTTGATAGATCAGGCAGTTTTGGACACGTAGATACCTAATGTGTTTATGATTTTGACTGTTTATTTATATTTATATCAGTTCTAAGGAAAGGAGGGTGATTAAAAAATTTTTTTCATTATAATTTTTTTTTACTTTTTTTTTTTAATTTTTATCCCCATATACAGTATGGCAGTATATGGGGATTTTCCTCCTCATTCATTACAATGTGTTGATAGCACATTGTAATGAAAGGGTTAACACAAAACACGAAAGGGTTTCTTGGATTGCCACTCCCTGATTATGTCACGGGGAGCGACGAACCTCGGCAAGATGGCGGCGCCCATGCGCAGCTTTGCCAGTGGTGATCGGCGGGATAACACCTGCAATATGCAGCAAAGACTTAGCATCCTCACAAAATATAATATCCTCCCCTACAATTGTCCTGACTTATATTGCTCTCTTTGGAGCCCCCACACTTATAATACTCCCTCTCTTTTGTACTCCCCCTTAAAATGCCCTCTTTATTGAGGCACAAACTTATGCTGCCCCTACTTATTCTGCTCCACCTCCTTTAGTGCCAAACTTATGTTCCATATTCTGTTGTTCCCCTTACTTATTCTGCCCTTTCTATAGCCCCAAATGTATGCTCTCAGTTCTGTAGCCTCTGTCTGCCCTTTCTGTACACCCCTCTCCCTCACTGATGCTACTCTTTCTGTAGACCCTCCACCAGAACTTATGCTGAACTTTCTGTTGACCTGCCATAACTTATACTGCCTTTTCTGTAGCCCCCCCCCCCCCACCTTATACTTGCCTTTCCTCACTTTATGTCCCCTTTTAGGGGGCTCTTACACCTTTCTTTACCAGAAACCCACTTTTACTATTCTTGATTATGTGGTTATACAAAAGCATATACCCACTTTTCCTTGTTACCCTTCAGCACGCTGTGATTGGGCGTGGCTCTCATTGCAGCTTCCATCCTCTGCAGGGAGCCAGCGGCCGTTCTGGAAGGAGATTGCCAAAGGCCACAGTGGAGTCCTGGGCATATAAAATTAGAAACTAACTATTCACTTATGTACCTAGAAAATAACACAAATGTAATAAAATGTCTTTAATTATACAGTAATTGTATATAAATTACTTTCCTTTTTGGTGCCCCAATAAGTGATAGTCCCTTCAAAAATGACCACATGTTGCCTCCATGCTATGTGCCTACAGAAGGTAATGTAATCTGTTAGCTTTGTGGCCAGGTCCTGAGCATCATTTTACCTCTTCATACACTGGAGATATTGTTGTGTTCAAATATAATTACCTATTGCGCTGTGATTTGTGATAAATTATATTACATACCCATGTGAAGCCGTGTAATATCCCCAAACTCTCATTGCTCGATATAATTAATGTGTCCTTATCAGGAGTTAATTACTGCACAGGAAACATGATTATCATTTTGCAGAGTATTTTTTTTCTATGTTGAATCAATAAAAAAACAAATATATTGTATTTTGAAAGCATTTTTCTATGGGGAATATTCATTTTGCATTTAGAATCCTAATGGTTTGCATGGTCATTGTATTTTACATAAGTGCATGCTAAATATCAAAGGGGTTTTCCCACCAAACAAGTTATGATAGGGCCTAACTCAATGATTGATTGGGGTCTCAGTGATGAGACCCCCCCACAGATCATAAGAATGGGGGGGTCTGACGGGGTTCTGCTCCCATTCTACTTCATTCATCTCTATGGAGCTGGAGGAGATTACAGAGAGTGGGGAGTGAGGAGGAGTCCTATGAAGGTACCTCTGACCCCGCCAGACCCCCTGTTCTTGTGATCTGTAGGGTCTCATCACTGAAACTCCCACCAATCAGCAAGTTAGGCTCTCTCCTGTGGATAGAGTCTAACTTGTTCTGTGAGTAAAGCCCTTTAAGCCTGTACTTGCAATTATTTTGAGAATGTGGAGAGGCTCACTGTAATATTCCTTGAGATGTGTCTATACCTTTACTACACCTGTCTAGTAGATAATGGGACTACCATTTGCCTTTAGAACTGCCGCAATTTGTCATAGCTTACAACAATATCCGAGGGTCCAGGGTGCCAAGAAAAGATCCCACCATTACTCTATCTTAACCAACCTGTAGAGACCTGACCGGAAGAATGAATCATTCACAGTGACCATTCCATCAGTATAGTTAAAAATGATTTCCATATGTAAACAGTATTTGGCTCTTAAGGGTTGTCAAGTTTTCCTCTTATTTCAGGTAAACCAAAATGAAAACTTTTGAGTTATAAATACGGATCTGTCAGTAGTTTTGACCATAAAAAGCTGCAGTAGCTGTTAGGTATCAGCCACGGAGATCTGTGTAACCACACTTTTACATGTTTTGTTAGTGGCTGAAGCATGTTTGAAATCTCATCTCTGACTATAATACAACTTCTATCCCCTGAATTGCTGTAGTATTGAAACGGAAGGCATATGCAGCAGTGACTCATAGCAGAGAGGAGGGGCTTGCTGTATTAAGAGAAGAGATTTCACACACTAGTTGTTATGTTCCTCCTACTTCTAATAACACATACATAGGAATAGTTACACAGATCTCCAGGACCATCTTTGTGTGGTCTATTTTAACTCATTATTAGTTATTTTGCTTTGCTCTGTTTTATTAGTTCACTATTGCACTTCATTTTTTGCTGTAGGTTAACCAGTGGCATATGTTAGGTGTGGTACAATAGCCATTGCTTTGTGATCCTGTTTTGTATGACATTGATTCTCTGCATCCCTGTCTGCAGAAAGTAATGTTTTTAATATTTTTAATATCAGCCTCTGTATCAATCTTTCACCAGCCTGTACATTTGTCTTGTGCCTAGCCAGCAGACTTAAACTTGGATATAGTCACTAGACTAAACCCTGTTCTTGAGAGCATGGCCTCCTGTTTTACTTTTCCAGCCATTTATACAGAATCATTATAGAAAACTAGTCACACACGAACATCTGTCATGTATACGGCTAAAATGATGGTAATGTAACAGACAAGGGGCTGGATTGCTGGAACCCATGAGCTTCCAGTAACCTCATCGTCTAAATGACTTGCAAATCGATCTTCCCTACATGCAACTTTGTGTTTGAATGAAACACATCAGTTCAGCCCACACAATGAGGGATACAGTGTCTCTCTTTATCCCTCTGGTTTCCCTCCAAGCCGTGTCACAGCTGCTCGAGTAGGTGTACAGTCTTGAGAAACGCAGAGACTAGGGCCTTTCTGAGAACCTTAAAACTGCAGCACAACACAATAGGCTTAGATATAAATTTTTCCATGGCTACATCTATGGTTCCTATGGGATTCATTTGAAATTTACTCTAATAGGTACCCAAAAAACAACCAGCATTTCCTCTCTGTATATCAAGATGCGGCAGCTCCTAAAAAAAGCCACAGAACAAAAGCCGACCGGCGAGCCCAATCCTTCCTCTGTAACAAAGAGTTAAAAGAAAAGAGATAAAACCAGATACGTGTAGCCTCCAGACGTCCATTAAAAGAGTGGAATGCTGTTTTCTATCACAGATTATATGCCAGATGTTCAAACTATCTCTAATCATTGCAGATGTAATGGACTAGAATGCTGCAGTTTATGAGTTTACTGGCATTAATCCTATATACCGCACAAGGGAAAAAGATTTTAAATATATAATTATACCTCATTAATACTCAGGTTTTATTTCCTTTCAGCGGAACAAGACTTATTAAGGCTTACATTTACAGCATATTTTTTGTGAGACTTGGCCGCAACGTTGCCTTTTGTGATAGGGATATGAAAATATTATACCGCCATACTGCTGATGTTTTATATATAAGCTCAGGATAATGATACATAGATTGTAAATGGCCGAGTACAATAAGGAGGGCTCGATGGAGCAGAAAGGAGGATTCTACGCCCTCCATGTCTAACTGTTGCTCATCAAAGAGACAGAAGGATGAGACTGTGTGCTATTACAATAGATCCTGACCCTTTTAGATTCCAGATGTGCTCAACATATGACTAGAGATCAGGGCTGGATATTACACACAAGGGGGCGACCTTCCTACGGATGGCATTGTTTATACACCAGCAATAGATTCGCAAACGTCTTTTTTTTTCTTCCTTAGGCGGACAAGAAGAACCACTGCAGCTTGTAAAGACTTGTACAGGTCCAGGAGTTGTAAAGATAAGGAATTAAAACAAAGCATGGAAATGATGTACATTAAATCGGAGCAAATTCCATTTTCAACTTTTCCTCACCTGGGTATCATATTGCGTTTTTATTGTGTTAATTATGGTCTATCTCTCCTTGCTGAATAGAAGTAGAGTAAGCACCTGCCTGAAAGATGCATGCAGTGGATGAGATATAACCACCAAGCTGTCCTTTGCTGTTCTGGATGGGTTAGCTTGCCCTAAAGGTGCATTCATATGGTGTTATGGACCTGGGATTTGTAATACGGCACATATCTATGGACTGATATTTCACATGTTTCTACCATGATATTTTTATACAAGGGCAGCATTGGAATTTCAGGGGCACCAAACAATTAAAATCTTTGGGCCCCTTAATGCACAATTTTACTCTATATCTCATTGCTCTCTTCTCTTCTCAGTTTAAAGAAGGTCAGGGATGTGGGTCAGCATCTTGAATATCCCCAGTTTCCGGGTATTTTTATATTTATCTGAATAATTAAAGTCATGGAATAAATTTTCACAATGTTACATTTTCACAAGAAATTCAGGGCTCATTTGCACAACTTGAGTGGCTGAGAAGCTTGCTTTGGTTGTCAACTGCATTTCCTTGCCTAACAAAGCTGAAGGGAACTCATGGCAACAAGTGATGATGAAAATGACCTCAGTACTTTTCAGATACGATTCTGTGTATACTGTACACCAGTGATTTTCAACCAGTGTGCCGTGGCACACTAGTGTGCCGCGACACATGGTCGGGTGTGCCACGGGGAAAGTTCCCAAAACTATGGTGCCCCCTGTGTTTTGTTTCCCGGCAATGCACAGCGATGTAAAATGAGAAATACTATAGTCATGAGGCTGGAGTACTACAAGTACCAGCTCATATGCTGAGTATATGAGCTGGCACTTGTACTCTGGCCTCATGGCCATAGTACTTCTCATTGTACCCCTTTATATTGCAGTATATGAGCCACATAATAATCAGCACCATATACTAAAAACAGGGAGAAACTGAGAACTGTTGAGGAAGAGGTTTCACACTCACTCACTGAGTGAGTAAAATAAATTTAGAATCTATATTATTAACTATATGTATAATATGACTGTTTTAGTGTCATTTTGTGCTATTTTGGTTGGTGGTGTGCCCCATGATTTTCTAAGTATAAAAAGTGTGCCGCGGCTCGAAAAAAGGTTGAAAATCACTGCTGTACACCATGTATACTGTACACCACCTGCTGCTCACTATGACGCAGTGGGATGTCTCATGAATCTTTATATTGGGGATGTGTGCTGGGGCTACCTATCTATATATTGGGGATGTGTGCTTGGCTACCTATCTATACACTGAGGGTTTTTACTGGGGCTAATTATCTACATACTGGAGACGTATGCTGGGGCTACCTTCTGTAAACTGGGGGCATGTGCTGTGCTACCTATCTGTATACTGGAGAAATGTGCTGGGCTACCTATCCATATACTGGGGACATGTGCTGGGCTACCTATCTATATACTGGGGACATGTACTGGGCTACCTATCTGTACACTGGGGGTATTTGCTGAGGATAATTATCTATATACTGGAGGTGTGTGCTGGGGCTATCTATATACTGTGGCTGTGTGCTGAGACTGCATATCTATATACTGGGAGTATGTTCTGGGGCTACTTATCTATATACTGGGGGCGTAGTGTTGGGCGACTTATCTGTATACTGTGTGTGTGAGCTTGGGATATCTAGCTTTATACGGGGGGCACTTGCTGGGGCTACTTATCTATATACTGAAGGCATGTGCTGGTGCTAAATATATGTATATATATTTATATTCTGGAACCGTGTGCTGGGGCTACTTATCTATATACTGGAAGCGTGTGCTGGGGCTATCTATATACTGTGGCAGTGTGCTGGGTCAACCTAGCTATATACTGGGGGCGTTTGGTGGGTTTCCTATCTGTATATTGGGGGTGCATGCTTGGGATACCTTCCTATATACTGGGGGAATTTGCTGGGGCTACCTATCTATATACTGGAGGCATGTGCTCGGGCTTACTGTTTAAATACTGGAGGTATGTTCTGGGGCTAACTATGTATATAATGGTGGCATGTGCTGGGGCTACCTATATATGTACTGGAGGCATGTGCTGGGGCTATCTATAAATTTAGGGAGCATGTGTTGGGGCTACCTTTCCATATAAATGAAAGATGTATGCTGAGGCTTCCTATCTATATGCAGAAGGCATGTGCTGGAGCTACTTATATATGTACTGGAGGCTTCTGTTGGGGCTACCTATCTATATACTGTGGCAGTGTGCTGGGAGTAACTATCTATATACTGGAGGCATGTGCTGGGCTATCTATATACTATGGCCATGTGCTGGGGCTACATATCTATATACTGGAGGCATATTTTGGAGCTATATACCTATCTATATAATGGGGATGCCTGCTGGGGTTATCCATCTATACACTGGGGGCATGTGCTAGGGCTACTTATCTGTATAGTAGGGATATGTGCTTGGGCTACACACACACACAGCAAATACATAGAGGGACTTACTCTTACCTTTAGTGGGCCATTAGGCGGGTGTCTGTGGTGGTGAGCGGACGGCTGGCCCAGGCAGGCACTCAGCTGGCTGTCGCATTCAGCGGGAGGAGGGCGGCAGCTTTGTGAGTGGGCGGGAGGGAAAGTGGCTGGCTGTGACGCTGGGATGGGCTGTGGTCGCACCTGTCATCTGATAACATCAGTGGGCCACAGATGGGGTAGGCCGCCACGGATAGGATGGGCAGGGGGGGGGGGGCGCAGCAGTTGGAGAAGGCGAGCCCCTGTGCCATTGTAATTAATACTGCTCAAAAATGCCATATACTACAATACAGTAGTGTTGCAGTATATGGTAGGAATGATCAGACCATCTAAGGTTAATGTACCCTAAAGGGTCTAAAGAGTAGTAAAAAAAAAGTTTCAAAAATAATTTAAAAAAAAAGTAAAAAACCTTAAATTTCACATCACCCCCTTTCCCTAGAACTCATATTAAACATAATAAACAGTAAAAATCACAGTCACAATAGGTATCTCCGCGTCCCAAAATGCCTGCGTCAGCTCATTTAGCAAAAAATGACCCCTAACACTGCTCCGTACACCGAAGTATGAAAAAGTTATTAGCTTCAGAAGATGGTGACTTTTTTTCTTTTTCATACACAATTGTTTGAACTTTTGAAAATGTGTTAAAACGCAATAAAACCTTATAAATTTGGTATCACTGTGATTGTACCGAACCAAAGAATAAAGTAGAGGTATTATCTGGAGCACACAGTAAAAGTCGTAAAAACTGAGCCCACAAGAACGTGCCGTGAATGCATTTTTCTTCCAATTTTTCCAAATCTGGATTTTTTTTCCAGCTTCCCAGTACATGGCATGGAATAATAAATAATGCAATGGAGAAGTAAAATTTGTTACGCAAAAAATAAGCCTTCACACAGATATGTACATGGAAAAATGAAAAAGTTATGGATTTTTGAAGGTGGAGAGCAAGAAATGAGCAAAAAAACCCTGCGTCCTTAAAGGAAACCTACCATTTCAAATGGTCGGCGTAAGCTGTAAACACCGAGCACCAGCTCAGGGTGAGCTGGTGCCGGTGCTTAGTTTCGTTAGTGTTATAAACCGCGGTATCGCGGTTTTAACACTTTTTAAACTTTATAGCAGAAACTGCTTCGGCGCTGCGTGCGCACGATCGTGCGCGCACCTACACAGGAAATGCCGCAGGCGTTGCGCGCGCATGGTTGCGCGCAGCGCCGAAGCAGTTTCTGCTATAAAGTTTAAAAAGTGTTAAAACCGCGATACCGCGGTTTATAACACTAACAAAACTAAGCACCGGCACCAGCTCACCCTGAGCTGGTGCTCGGTGTTTACAGCTTACACCGACCATTTGAAATGGTAGGTTTCCTTTAAGGGGTTAAAGCACATTAATATACACATAAACACATACAATACACACAATTTAGATATAAACATATGCATTATGCAAATACACATGCAAATACAATATGTATATCATACATTAATATAAAACATACACCTTAAATGTCAGATAGGTCATCAGTAGATGGGGACAGCATAGCAGGACAGGATAGCACAATGTCCCTGCACACTCCTCCCCTCTCCATCCTGTATGTATGTCATTTCCTGTAAGAGAAGAGTCTAGGCCGGGGGGGGGCAGGTGCCAGAGGAAGCACCAGCATCTGAATCCCCAGTGTCAGTGGCTTGCTTCCACTGAATCCCCAGTGCCAGGTGCAGGTTAGTTTGCACCCCCCGGTCCTGCCTGAAGGAAAATGTCTACTGCACTGCACGAGCCAGGAGCCACTACTCCTGCACCTGGCCCATGCGCTGTATCAGGGGGCCCGCGGCTGTCTGCAAGAAGCATGGAGAAGATATTAAATGGAGACTGCCACGGGCCTCTCTCTCTCTGTGGGCCCGCAGGGGGTGCGACCCCGACCCTTACGCCCCTGTCGACTTTCACTGCAGCGCTCTATCAGTCAGTGCTTAATGGCAAAGTATGCAGACGGAAACCTCTCCTCAGTGCAAGACATATGAAAGCCTGCAAACACATGAAGAGCTCCCAGACTATGAGAAATAACATTCTCTGGTCTGATGAGATGAAGATTGAACTTTTTGGTGTGTACAAAGTGTACAATAAATGGCTGAAATGAAACTGAGGGAAAAATGTTAGGGATCTGAATAGTTTCTGTACCCACTGTACATACATGGGGTAGCTGGCTCTCAATTTTCCACACAGCAGCATGTCTTGGCAGTAAGACCTGTCAATCAGGAACGAGGAGGCAGGGCAGTGCAAGTAAAATTTAATATACAAGTTAGTGTGATGAGACTCACATCAGGTGAGTTGCAAATAAATGTACAAATATTAACATTGCAGATATGGAAAGGAATCATTTAGTGATAAGGGCAAAGGGTGGATTAATTTAAATGGCAGGTTCTCTTTATGTATTTCCATACGTAGCATTGTGAAAAAATCCCAATTATCAAACTTTTCAACATGAATATGCCCCCTAGTGGCTGCTCTGCTATACAAGGTATGAATCTCCTGAACATCACTAACACACGTTTGATGCTGTCAATGGGAAGTGTAAGAGACTTCTATTCTGTAGCTATGGACAAAATTGAAGGAGTCTGCAGCCATCCGCTGAATTGCACACACTAGAACCCCTATAAGTTATGACAGGGCAATATAACGCAGAGAATATTTTTATTAAATTGTATCATGGAGGGTGCCCCTGCAGATTTTTGCAGTATAAGTTAACTCAACTGTTCTGTTTCAAGCAAATTTGGAATACATTACATCTGACCTGAGGATCATCCCACTCTGCAGACAGAGAGCTATTTCCAATATCTTTTATTTTATGGGGTGCTATCTTATTTTAGCAATTTAAGCTGCAATTGTCTATCATAAGTAATTTCTCCTTCTGAAGCTTTCAGTAATGTCCTTTCCTTTGAGCAAACTGTACGCAATTACAGCTGCATATTTCATTGTGAGACATAGGAAAGTATTCAGGAGTAAACAGTCTTCACAAGAATATGTCTTTCAATAATGGTTTTTCCTTCATTAACAATTGTAAGATGTCTAGAAAAAAACTATAGAAAAACTTTTCCGAACCAAAGATGCTGGCAAGTTAAAGGGACACTGTTACCAGCTTTTACTCCACTAAACTACAAGCTCTACAGGGGAGGGTATGAAATATCTTTTCTAAAATTGCATTTTTTATGTATCACTTCTGTAGTACATAGAGCCATGGTTTTGGTGTCATCAAAGACAAGATCTCATCTTTCAAAAAACATCATGCTAGGTATTGTGCCAATTAATATTGTAGTTCAGATTCGGCTCACCTATGGTGCGTTACACCACCAATAGAAAGTGATGAGGCAAAGTCTTAGCCATTGAAACTATGGATAGCATGCATGCAGAATCATGAGAATGATATGTTATGGCAATATGGCCTTAAACACATATTATCTAAGGGCTCTTTCACATTGGCGTTGTTTTTCACATCGGTGGCTCAGTGATTTTCACAGATGCCTTACTGAGCTTCTGGTTTCAATGGGTGTTTTACAATGTCTTTTTTTTTTCACTGACCCATGGAAAGCAATAGAAGTCTATGGGTCCACAAAAAAAACTGGTGACTTTTTTACTGTTGAGGCTGGGGAACCAGGTGTTATGTATTCAAACCAATGTTCAACCTTCAGTTTTATTCGCAGACCCAGTGACAAAATGAAATCAAAACGCAGACACAATGATGAAAAAACATACACACAGCACATGCCAATGGGAAACCACCCAAAATGTTTTCTTTCATCTCTATAACCTGTAGCCAATAGATAAGGTAAATGTCCTGATGGTCGTGCTGATTTTACACTAGGATCAAGCGATGGGGGCTGTTCAGTATTGCACTCATCTGATGTGCTTTTATGAAAAATAAAAAAATACATTTACCATTGAGTAAAAACCAAAAATTCTGCTCCTCCGGCAGAGAAAGGTTTAATCTTCCCCTCCCCACTTCCCCACAGATGCCTTTTATATATTAAGCAGTCTGTTATGCATACTTCCACGTGGGATGAATTTATAGGTATCATTTGTAAAAATTATACTTTTTCGGAGGAATAGTGAGAGAACAATTTCAAGTTTTACAACAAGAATTTATGTGAGTCTTTATTTTCTCAAGCACTGAAATCAGGGTCTGTTCATCCTCAATCCCACACATTGTTATGTCTTTTTAATGAAAGTATAAAATCGCATAGTTTAATCTGTGCTGCATAGAAAATGCATTGTGCCTTCAGCATTCTGTTTGTGACTGAACCCTAGATTAGAAAAGAATTTGAATAATTTAACTACTCCTATGAACTCATCCTTTTAACGCTCAGTGTTGGAAATCGTAGTTTACTCAGGAAGAAACATGGCACTCTTAAACTTCAAGCTGAAATATGGGAACTTTGTCATTTTAAGCATCCCTAAATTTTCATGGTTAGATCCCTCTAAATAAAACTATATATGTGTGTGTAACGGTGAAAGATGTATGCGCTACATTTCCATATTGTTTTGCTTTTCCTAAACATCGGCTATTGTCGATGATGTTGACTTGAAAGTCTAGTCACAATTGATTTTAATATCCTTAATAAAGTTTTTTCATCCTTCAGACCCTTGTGTAAAGAGCACATGCACAAATAGCATTCCGCTCACTTCTGAAAGTCTACCAGATGGTGATCTCAAATGTGCTCCATTCATCGAGATGGTGGATGGGGATATGAGGGATGTTTTCCTGTTTGTTGTAGGTCCCAGTGGTTGGATATCCAGGTATCTGCAACTACTTTGGTTGGCGACCACTTTGAAAAAAACATGACTGGTTATCTTTTGGTCATCTAGGCGATCTTTCTTATGCGTTGTCTGGAAACATACAATATATGCTTTACCCTATGAGAAATGTCTTAGGTGGATCCTGCTGTTTTGTAACAGATAGTCTGAGGTGTTGAGTCTACAGAATCCAACTGTTCATCAATTTTAGTTGGTCACAGTTGGGAAAAAAACCTTTCCAGTCAGCTTTCAATCTCTAGAATAGTTGCCAACAACTAAATTGTTGCAAAGTCAGAAACACACCCAGGGTTCAACAGCAGGGGTAGGGGTCAGGAGAAAAAAGTTGTGCATTGAGTTGGAGGTTCAGAATCGATATATCATTGTGCATTACATAAACAGACAAAAAAAAGGCTTTCCAAAATTCCAAAAAGTTGTTGACAATTGAATATTTAAAATATTTTTATTATTGTTCTTGTATACTCTAAAGGGGTTTTCCCACGAAAGAAAATTCTCACATCTCAACTCCTTAGTGATGTTTACACAATAAAGATAGATTTCAATCCCTTACTTTACATTGTTACTCAGTGTTATTGCTGTTTTAGCTCCTATCATTCCCTAGGCTGGTCAGTGAAAATTAAAAGGGTGTGGGCGAGGACTCTCTAAGCAGACACATTTTGATCCATCTAGTTCTGTGTGGTGACAATGTGGTTAGATTATCAGGGCACAGATTTATATACATTTTCATCTGGCTTCTGACATGGAGATGGATGAGATGCCTATTACACAGGGGCCTAACAGACAGAGGCATGACAGACAGAGACTGACTGACTTTTACACTGTTATACGTTTAGTTCTGCTACATATCTGTTCTCACAGACATGTACCTGCCTCCCCCTTCCCCCAGATCACTTATCTCCTTGTAGTTTGTAGCTTCTCTCTGCTCACAATGTGCTGGCAGGAAGTAAATCAGTGAGTGTCTGTGAACTCCATGCAGGCAGAATCCCAGCAAGCATGGCTGTCACACAGGATTCCAAGATGATGGCCCGACCCTAAGTGAGAAGTTACAGTGTCTGGGGACAACCGAAATTGTGTACAGAGAATGTGTTATTTTGTTGAGTAGATATAATGGTAATACCCCTTTAAATGGTTTAACCATATCACAGCATAACATGTTAGAATTATTGGACAAGAAGCTAGAATGTAACAGGAAATTATAATTAGACCTATAGGCTCCCATTTGGGAATATCCCATTAGACTGCAGATGATGTGTGCCACCGTGTACCTACCCAATACCATCCGTTGGAGTACACATCTAAAAATCCTTCTTTGTTTTACCTTTGTGGTACACTGCAAATACAGTGTGAATATACCATAATAGAGGAGGTTAGCTTAATGATTAACACTTATATGGGAATTGTCCACACTCTATAATAATTCCCTAATGTTTTTCTGTCCACTGTGTTCAAGACGGTGGTTGTTAAATTCTGTGCATTGTGAATGAAAGCCCCGGGAAATATTGACTAATTTTGACCTTGTAAGTTTTAAAGAGGAAGTTTCAATGCCAAACCAAGGTACAATGAATGTGAGATCTGTCATTTAAAGACTTCTGTTTAAGGCCCCATCATAAATAAGAAGACTTAACCTTACATGTTACTCTTCTTGAAACATGGCTTAGACTGTAGACAGAGGGAAAGGTCGTACTTATCAGCATGCACTGTGATAGACTCTTACCCAATTGACATTTTCATTATCAAGAAATTTATGTCTCCATTGCTGTCTGTAATAATGACCATTCTCTGTAGAAGTCTGGTTGCCATTAATGCACATGAATGGAAAAAATATTTAATTAATACCGACATTGAGACATTCTTTATAGTCTAAGGATATGCTTTGTTTTGTGTAATATCGTCGTTGATAAAAAAAATGTAAATCTTGTCATCAGTTATTTAAAATGGAAAATAAAATTTACGACAAATACAAATCTAGCCACTATTCAACATCATAGATTAAAAGGCTGTATATTGCTGGGCCAAAAATATCATAATACACTCACTGGCCACTTTATTAGGTACACCATGCTAGTAACGGGTTGGACCCCCTTTTGCCTTCAGAACTGCCTCAATTCTTCGGGGCATAGATTCAACAAGGTGCTGGAACAATTCCTCAGAGATTTTGGTCCATATTGACATGATGGCATCACACAGTTGCCGCAGATTTGTCGGCTGCACATCCATGATGCGAATCTCCTGTTCCACCACATCCCAAAGATGCTCTATTGGATTGAGATCTGGTGACTGTGGAGGCCATTTGAGTACAGTGAACTCATTGTCATGTTCAAGAAACCAGTCTGAGATGATTCCAGCTTTATGAAATGGCGCATTATCCTGCTGAATGTAGCCATCAGATGTTGGGTACATTGTGGTCATAAAGGGATGGACATGGTCAGCAACAATACTCAGGTAGGCTGTGGCGTTGTAACAATGCTCAATTGGTACCAAAGGGCCCAAAGAGTGCCAAGAAAATATTCCCCACAACATGACACCACCACCACCAGCCTGAACCATTGATACAAGGCAGGATGGATCCATGCTTTCATGTTGTTGACGCCAAATTCTGACCCTACCATCCGAATGTTGCAGCAGAAATCGAGACTCATCAGATCAGGCAACATTTTTCCAATCTTCTACTGTCCAATTTCTATGAGCTTGTGCAAATTGTAGCCTCAGTTTCCTGTTCTTAGCTGAAAGGAGTGGCACCCGGTGTGGTCTTCTGCTGCTGTAGCCCATCTGCCTCAAAGTTCGACGTACTGTGCGTTCAGAGATGCTCTTTTGCCTACCTTGGTTGTAACGGGTGGCGATTTGAGTCACTGTTGCCTTTCTATCAGCTCGAACCAGTCTGCCCATTCTCCTCTGACCTCTGGCATCAACAAGGCATTTCCGCCCACAGAACTGCCGCTCACTGGATGTTTTTTCTTTTTCGGACCATTCCGAAATGGTCTGAAAATGGTTGTGCGTGAAAATCCCAGTAGATCAGCAGTTTCTGAAATACTCAGACCAGCCCTTCTGGCACCAACAACCATGCCACGTTCAAAGGCACTCAAATCACCTTTCTTCCCCATACTGATGCTCGGTTTGAACTGCAGGAGATTGTCTTGACCATGTCTACATGCCTAAATGCACTGAGTTGCCACCATGTGATTGGCTGATTAGAAATTATGTGTTAACGAGCAGTTGGACAGGTGCACCTAATAAAGTGGCCGGTGAGTGTAAGACTGTGTGGGTTGTCATTTCTATTCAGAGTAAAAGAACCAAATATTCCACATTGCTGTTGTAGAAAAGTCAAGTTTACTACATTGGTACAGTCTCAGAATCAAGCTCAGAACAATAATTACAAGTAAAATTACCTAATTACGAAATTCCAAAAAATGAAACACCAGCTCACCTTTCCTTCAATTGCAGGCACACATGTGATTTGGATAGGCACGGGCCACCTTTCTGCCGAGGCGTAGTAAATTCCAATACGAAAGAGGTCACGGTCCAGCCAAATTTTTCCAACTTCACATAACATATGTCAGGCTTAGAGGTTGTGGATCCTCTGAACCACTGCGGACGATGGCACAAGCCACTACCTGGGACCGGAGTCTAAGGGGCACCCGGTTTTCGCCAGAGCCCGCCGCAAAAGGGGTTGGACTTGCTGCGGCGTGGTACCACCAGGTTGTTCCACAGACGTGACTTGTCCGCAGTGGCAGCCAAGGTCGAGGTACAGAATCGGCAGGCAATCTCGTAGTAGGGGTCAGGCAGGAGGTCCGGACGGGCAGCACAGGTTCGTAGTCAGAGTCGTAGCAACAGGTCAGGACAGGCAGCAAAGGAGCGTAGTCAGAAACGGAACCGGGGTCACAACAGGAAATCTCAAGAACAGCACTAGGCATTAAATACAGTTTCTCTAGGGCGCGAGGCACAAAGATCCGGCAAGGGTAACAGGAAGAGGCAGGGTTAAATAGTTTAAGGGGGAAAGACCAGCGCCAATTAGTGGCACGCTGTCCCTTTAAATTTGCAGAACCTGCCGAGTGCGCGCCCTAGCTGTCGGGGACGCGCGCACTGCCGGCGGGACAGGAGCCGGGACCCGTGAGTGGCGCTTGCCGCGCGCTGGCGGGGGACCGAAGGCACAGGTGAGCCCGCGAGCCGCGACGGGGATCGCGGGACCACCCGTGACAACGTATTTATTTAGTACATCTCCAATAAGAAGTTCCAAAACATGGATAATGTCTACGCGTTTCGAGTGCAGACCCCGCTCTTAATTATGACAAACATATACTGGCGGTTTGATCAAGCTCACATTTAAAGCTCCCTCTGAGAGGTAGTCGCTCCCCCTGTAATCAAGTCATTTCCGGTAAGTTCATGAATATGCATTAGGGGGAGGTGTGGCAACCACTCCGGCTCCGATAGTAATACAGACTAGTTCACACTACAAGTTCATTGTTACATTAAACAAGGAAACAATCAATTCATATAAATATATTGTTGATATAAATTGTATGTGGTATTCGGGGAGGACCACAGTATGTGGTGGGAAGTGGATCCCCTTCTGCCCAAGAACGGTCCAGTCGCGGGACAACACCAGTATAGAAGGTAAGCTAAAAACAAAAAATTACGAAATTACCAGAATATCCAAAGTATCCTTCATCCTGGCTCCACCTTCAAGAAGCTTAATAGCAGTATTACCTTGGAGTGCTGCCACCTATTGGGCAGAACAGGATGGTTTGAGTTCCCATAGGCCCCCAAGGGGCAGGGGACACTGCCGTTATGGTTATTTGCCATTTGGAATCCAATGTAGTATGGTCTGTTTGTATGGAAATTAAAAAAGGTATGGAAATGTAGAAATTGAAGATATACCTCTACCCTCAGGATATTTAACCTGCCCTTACTGGAGTATAAGCTCCATGATTCTAAACGTTCTTCATATTTTGTATTTTATTAATCTACCTGTGAGTTTAGCGTTCCATGTATTTTTTTGTTAGGTTTTGTGTTTTTCATTATATTCTGTGTAACCCTATTTGAACCAAAGTCTTTTTTTCTTGTAGACCAGTTATTAAATATGGTCTCAGAGCCTATAAAAGTTGTGTTGCTTCATAGTGCCTGGAGCATGTTCACTGAGCTTTGTGGCCAGTTCTGTACATAGAGGCCAGTCATGTACATGGAGCAGGGAGGAATAACTTTTAGCAGCTCTGTTTGCAATAACCATAGACTTCTCTTTCTCTGTGGAGTTTCATGCCAATGAACTTCACATTTAGTGTTTCTCCTCTTAAGGGCAGAGTAATTTAGTTTTTTTGAGTTTAGTGGCCTTTTGGCAAGTTTCTGACATGGCTATCAGTGAGACGACTTAAAAAGTCTTCTAGTGAAACAAGAGAGATCACCTTGGGCTGCTATTCTTCCTAAATGTGATTGCACATGGCTCAAAGACGAACATCAACCGGAGTGACAGCTTCATACGTCCACCATCTGCGTGCTGTCAATCAGCCAGAAATCCTGAGGCCACTGACAGAACTGTCAGATTGATTGAAAGTCAGTTCTTGGTGACGGCTCCAAGAATGTGAGATTGCTGGATCTTTAAGTATATCATTTATCTAAGAGAAGAAAGATGGGCTAGAGTGTACAAGGAGAAAAATAGTCGTGTAAGCTGCAAATAACCCAAAGAAAAGAAAAATAAAAGTTAAAATCAATCTAGTTGAGGTTTTGGATTGCCAGTGTCCGAATCGAAGTTAGCCATAAATATATAGGAAACAACAAGTCTTGACTAATGTTACAGAAACCCCAAAATGTTTACTGCTCCATACTAGTAATATATACCGTATATACTCGAGTATAAGCCGACCCAAGTATAAGCCGAGGCCCCTAATTTTACCACAAAATACTGGGAAAACCTATTGACTCGAGTATAAGCCGAGGGTGGGAAATGCATTGGTCACAGCCTCCCCAGTATATAGCCAGCCAGGCTCTGCCCTAGTGTATATAGCCAGCCAGCCCCTGCCCCAGTGTATATAGCCAGCCAGCCCCTGCCCCAGTGTATATAGCCAGCCAGCCCCTGCCCCAGTGTATGTAGCCAGCCAGCCCCTGCCCCAGTGTATATAGCCTGCCAGCCCCTGCCCCAGTGTATATAGCCTGCCAGCCCCTGCCCCAGTGTATATAGCCTGCCAGCCCCTCCCCCAGTGTATATAGCCTGCCAGCCCCTGCCCCAGTGTATATAGCCTGCCAGACCCTGCCCCAGTGTATATAGCCTGCCGCCGCTGCCGGACAGATCGCACAGAAGATATACAGGGGTCACCGGAAAGGTGAGTTTAGATATATTTATTTTTTTGACTCGAGTATAAGCCGAGTTTGGGTTTTTCAGCACATTTTTTGTGCTGAAAAACTAGGCTTATACTCGAGTATATAAGGTATATATATATATATATATATATATATATATACACTCACCGGCCACTTTATTAGGTACACCTGTCCAACTGCTCGTTAACACTTAATTTCTAATCAGCCAATCACATGGCGGCAACTCAGTGCATTTAGGCATGTAGACATGGTCAAGACAATTTCCTGCAGTTCAAACCGAGCATCAGTATGGGGAAGAAAGGTGATTTGAGTGCCTTTGAACGTGGCATGGTTGTTGGTGCCAGAAGGGCTGGTCTGAGTATTTCAGAAACTGCTGATCTACTGGGATTTTCACGCACAACCATCTCTAGGGTTTACAGAGAATGATCCGAAAAAGAAAAAACATCCAGTGAGCGGCAGTTCTGTGGGTGGAAATGCCTTGTTGATGCCAGAGGTCAGAGGAGAATGGGCAGACTGATTCGAGCTGATAGAAAGGCAACAGTGACTCAAATCGCCACCTGTTACAACCAAGGAAGCCAGAAGAGCATCTCTGAACGCACAGTACGTCGAACTTTGAGGCAGATGGGCTACAGCAGCAAAAGACCACACCGGGTGCCATTCCTTTCAGCTAAGAATAGGAAACTGAGGCTACAATTTGCACAAGCTCATCGAAATTGGACAGTAGAAGATTGGAAAAACGTTGCCTGGTCTGATGAGTCTCGATTTCTGCTGCGACATTCAGATGGTAGGGTCAGAATTTGGCGTCAACAACATGAAAGCATGGATCCATCCTACCTTGTATTAACGGTTCAGGCTGGTGGTGGTGTCATGGTGTGGGGAATATTTTCTTGACACTCTTTGGGCCCCTTGGTACCAATTGAGCATCGTTGCAACGCCACAGCCTACCTGAGTATTGTTGCTGACCATGTCCATCCCTTTATGACCACATTGTACCCAACATCTGATGGCTACTTTCAGCAGGATAATGCGCCATGTCATAAAGCTGGAATCATCTCAGACTGGTTTCTTGAACATGACAATGAGTTCACTGTACTCAAATGGCCTCCACAGTCACCAGATCTCAATCCAATAGAGCATCTTTGGGATGTGGTGGAACGGGAGATTCGCATCATGGATGTGCAGCAGACAAATCTGCGGCAACAGTGTGATGCCATCATGTCAATATGGACCAAAATCTCTGAGGAATGCTTCCAGCACCTTGTTGAATCTATGCCATGAAGAATTGAGGCAGTTCTGAAGGCAAAAGGGGGTCCAACCCGTTACTAGCATGGTGTACCTAATAAAGTGGCCGGTGAGTGTATATATATATATATTAGTACATAATATGCACACAAATAATAAGTGCTGTGTATAATGGCTTGTGATAATTTTCAACCTCCCTTTACAGTACAACCTGTGTTTAAAGGAAATCTACCATCAAAATCAGGCATGATAAACCATGACTGTAGTAATTTAATGTCATGCTAGCAACCCATATGATGTATAAGTAACCCAAACTTGATCGCTGGACTGCAGGCTCAGAGACAACTTTATACCATGCTTCTCCTTGCTCTGTCTATAGCAACTGCCAAAAACCAGACTGCTCCTCTTCCTCAGTACATCACTGTTGCTGGGCAGAACATGCAAAGACATTGACAGTAAACATATTAGCAGAACACATATAACAACAGCACAATAATCTTCTTATATTTGTTATCCACAGCCTCTTTCCTTTTGAAAATCAACTTTTAAAATTATGGTAAAGATCCACAAGTGATATGGGGGGGGGGGGAGGGGGCTTACCTGAGCACCTCCATGATCTGTCTTTATAGGCTATTACACTGTTTCAGAAGAGCATCTTACCCTCCTCACTGCTCCCATGGCACCCCTTTCCATGTGCGTGATGTAATCTCACACAGTAGGAGGAGGAAGTGCTCCTAAACAGCATAACTTTGAGGCTTAGAGGTTGTGGATCCTCTGAACCACTGCGGACGATGACACAAGCCACTACCTGAGACCGGAGTCTAATTGGCATCTGGTTTTCACCAGAGCCTGCCGCAAAGTGGGTTGGACTTGCTGCAGCGTGGTACCACCAGGTTGTTCCACAGGCGTGACTTGTCCGCAGTGGCAGCCAAGGTCGAGGTACAGAAACGGCAGGCAATCTCATTGTCAGGAACAGGCAGGAGGTCAGGAGGGGCAGCACAGGATCAGAGTCAGAGTCATAGCAACAGGTCAGGGCAGGCGGCAAAGGAGCAAAGTCAGAAACGGAACCGGGGTCACAACAGGAATTCACACAAACAGCACAGGGCATAGACACAGCTTTCTCTAAGGCTCTAGGCAAGAAGATCCAGCAAGGGTAACAGGAAGAGGCAAGGTTAAATAGTTTACCTTAGAAAGGCCAGCGCCAATTAATTTAAATCTGCAGAAGCCAGTGCGCGCGAGCCCTGAGAGTTGGGCACGCGGGATTTAAAATTCAAATTGTGGCGCAAGACATGCACTCACATACACCGGAAATAAGATGATGAACCTCGGCGGACCTCAGCGGGATAGGACGCATGACAGGTCCTCTTCTTGCTTCCGGGGCTCCGGGTTCATATTTGGGTTCCTGTGCTCTGACTTATGAAGTCAGCTGCCCAGCGGCTGACATCATAGTATTTACGCTGGCAGGGAGCAGACGACAGAGCTATAGCACCTGCGGGGGGTGTTTGATAAATGAGTACAGAGTTAATTTTTTTTTAATAGGCTTGGCATACTTGGGGCATGGGCTGCTGGCTATATACTAGTGGACAGGGGGCTGGCTTTATACTTGCGGCATACATAGTATGCAGTTCAATATGTAGCTTTATATGTATATCATTGTGCACATTCTTTAACCCCTTAACGCTCTGCGCCGTAGCTCTACGGCGCAGAGGTATAAGGGATGTATGAAGAGGGCTCACGGGCTGAGTCCTCTTCATACAGAGGTGGGGGTTTTTGCATTTTGCACAAAACCCCCACCGCTAATAACCGCGGTCGGTGCTTGCACCGATCGCGGCTATTAACCCTCTAAACGTTTAAAAGACGGCGGCGCGCGGGCGCCGCCATCTTTTTTTTGATCGCCACGCCCCCAAACGTCATCGGGGGGCGGTGATCAGTTACCATGGTAGCCTCGGGTCTTCTTTTGACACGAGGCTACATGGTTTATGCAGGTTCGTTACAATGAGCCAGTGGCTCATTGTAATGTATGACCTGCAAAAATGCCATATATTGCAATACTGTAGTATTGCAGTATATGGTAGGAGCGATCTGACCATCTAGTGAAAAAAAAAAGAAATAAAAAAGTTTAAAAAATAAAAAAAATTAATAAAATATTAAAAGTTCAAATCACCCCCCTTTCCCTAGAACTGATATAAAACATAATAAACAGTAAAAATCACAAACATATTAGGTATCGCCGCGTCCCAAAATGCCCGATCTATCAAAATATAAAAACGGTTACGGCCGGTGGTGACCTCCGAGTCGGGAAATGGTGCCCAAATGTCCGAACTACGACTTTTACACCTTTTTACATAACATAAAAAATGAAATAAAAAATGATCAAAATGTTGCACAGACCTCAAAATGGTAGCAATGAAAACGTCGCCTCATTTCGCAAAAAATGACCCCTCACACATCTCCGTGCGCCAAAGTATGAAAAAGTTATTAGCGTCAGAAGATGGCAAAAAATTTTTTTCTTTTTTGTACACATTCGTTTAATTTTTGAAAATGTATTAAAACACAATAAAACCTATATAAATTTGGTATCACCGCGATCGCACCAAACCAAAGAATAAAGTAGGCGTGTTATTTGGAGCGAAGAGTGAAAGTCGTAAAAACTGAGCCCACAAGAACGTGACGATTTTTCCACATTTGGATTTTTTTTTCAGCTTCGTAGTACACGTCATGTTAAAATAAATAACATTACGGGAAAGAAAAATTTGTTACGCACAAAATAAGCCCTCACACAGGTCTGTACACGTAAAAATGAAAAAGTTATGGATTTTTGAATTTGGAGAGCGAGAAATTAGCCGAAAAACCCTCCGTCCTTAAGGGGTTAATCTTTAGTGTGTCAGGTAGGAACTGGAGCCCCCTGAAACTGGGAACCCCATAGCAGTCGCTGTGGCTGCTACTGCTGTAGTTACATCTCTGCGACAAGGGCTGCTGGCTATATAATAGGAGCAAAGGCTGCTGGCTATATGCTGGGGGCAGGGGTTGGCTGGCAATATATTGGGGTCAGGAGCTGGAAGGCTGTATACTAGGAGGCATGGGCTGGCAGGCTATATAATGAGGGCATGAGCTGGCTATATACTAGGAGGGATGGGCTGGCTTCATACTGGGAGCATGAGCTGGCTGGATATATATTAAGGTATATTGGGTGGCTAGCTATATATAAGATGGCATGGGCTGGCTATATACTAGGGGGCAAGGGGCTGGCTATCTATATACTGGGGGTAAAGTTGACTGGCTAGCTATATACTGGGTGGAGGCATTTCCAATGCATTTCCCGTCCTAGGCTTATACTCGAGTCAATAGGTTTTCCCAGTTTTTTGTGTTAAAATTAGGTTCCTTGGTTTATACTCAGTGTTGGCTTATACTCGAGTATATACAGTATATATATAAATACATTTTGAATTGGCATATGTATTCATCCTTTTTGCTATGGAGCTCCTGAAACATAATGAAGACCAATGAGATTGTTGGGAAGAACCAGCCTCAATTGGGTTATAAAAAAATATCCAAATCTCTCATGTACCACAGGAGCATCAAATTCATTAGCATCAAATGGAAAGAACATGGTACCACAACAAACCTGCCAAGAGAAGGCTGCCCACCCAAACTCTCAGACCGGGTAAGGAGAGAAGAGTGGCCAGAAAAAACATTTTTTAATTACAGACAAAAATTGTAATAGTAAATAGTAAAAACGTGTGAGAGATTCTCCAAATGTATAGGCCAAAACTGAACCTTTCACTCACCCAATGAAAACGACTAGAACCAACCCAGCACATTTCATCACGTCAAGAACATCAAATCACTGGCCGCTTTTGTTCCAGAATATCTCGTATTAAGCACCATTCATCTTTATCATGGCTTAGAGAAGTTTTCCAATCCTTGTTGCTGAAACACTTTCTTCCACCATGATGCTGCTTATTTGAACTACAGTCTGTTACACATGATTGATTTGTCACACCCAATATGTATGTTTATAGCATGTGTACACTACATACTGTATATACAGTATAACAGAGCTAAACATTTTTCTGTTATGTAAACATTGCCTGCTTCCTCTATACTTGAGCAATGGTTTCTTCCTTAAAGTAGACCTTGTACTACCACACCAACTCTACACCAACTCTAACTATTTGCATCACTCCACATATTCGGTTGTAGTTGGAATTTTGTTAGAGCCCCCAGTTACAAAGAAATTCACGCCATAAGTTTTAGCACTTAGTATATTGATTAGATGCTCTGATGTCAGGTAGGAGGTGCCAATATATCATTGTCACTCCAAAACCACCCATCTGACTGTAGAAAAGCTTGCTAGCATACTAAAACATAATAGCAAAAAGAGGTACAGTTCTGCACAGGAACAATCTATTACTTTCTACTGCCTAGTTTCTAAATGCCCTTTATGCACCCCCCCTTTCCCCTCCCCTCAGAAAGACACCTGAACAATAAAATCACCAAAACAGTGAAGAAATTATATGGCTCCTTATTAACTGCAATATTAGCAACAGCCCAGGTTTGATCAACAATGTTATAAACTCACAATGAGCTGCATATTTTTTCTTCTTTTGACTGAATGAATCGAACGCATTATTATCTCATGTCTCTCATTCATTAGGATAATAAAAATGTCAGCCACATGACTGAGCATGACAATAAACCTAATAAACTCAATATGCAAGCAAAAACCCTGGTAATATGTATTTTTTAATTAACCTGCGTACATAAATATTTATAGTATATGATTTTGGAGGAGAGATAAAAAAAAAGTAGTGACCTCTGAAGCATATCTTATCGGGAAACAAGAAAATGAAGAAAAGAAAATTGTTTATTAAAGAGGACCTGTCTTTGGACTTGGCAGGACAGCTCCCAGTGCTGCAGGGGTTAAGCATTTTATCATTCAGCATAAACTATGTTGTACAGACATCCTTGCATCGCAGTCATCAGAACACACTATAAATTATTCATTTCTTCAGAATAGGATACTTGTAAACCATATAGGGCGAGAAAGTACCATGGGAATTAATTAACAGTCAATTATAACAATTATATCAATTTAAATGTTGGACGTTGATTTTTAACAAACAACCCAATTTTCACGGAGCAGCCGGACCACTTGCTTTCTGTTCTTCCTGCACTGTTCTTCAGCTTTGCCCAAGTCCGGGCTTGATTATTTATTAGATTATTTATTGCAGATGTGCTCGACAGTTTGTGTAATGGAAATAACATCTACGTTATAGTTGTTTGTGAGTCACTTTGGGGATTGGATGAGATCTCTGGACATTCCATTTTTTCCCCATGTTACATCTTATAGTCACTTCCTATAAAGTGAAAAAGATTTTACATTAAAAGTGTAAATAAGCCATACGATGCAAATTATCCTACCTGGACACGAACATATGCTTTCTCTGGCAGTAAACTACAGATCCTCGGCTACATGGGCAGGAATAGGACCTGATATGAGTTTTGTGACTTAGGCAGTTAGATCTCACACAGGGCCGCAAAAACTATTAGAACATTCACCCACCGAGGCCTGACCCCAGTGTGAGGGCAGCTGGATTCCCTGGTACCTGACTGGCTGTTTTGTAGTGCAGTCTGGCGCCAGGAATATGTCATGAGTGGCTTTATCCAGGAAGACAGGCCACATGCATAGCCTTCAGGGTCAGCAAAGGGATGCAAGAAGTGGGAGAGACTACACAGAGGCTAGAGAAAGCGCCGAATGGCACAAAATGGCTGTAGCCTTGTCTAACCCCCTGCTCCTACCTCTATCCTGGCTGGTCTGTGTCACTGGACTTACTTTTACTCGATGACGAAATAAAGAAGATGTTTTAATGGTGAGTGGCCGCGTTTTCTGTTTTTCTACTATTTAGAGGCTGCACCGTAGTGAAGGGATTCCCCAAGGGAACTCCCGATGTATGTGTAGTGATAGATCCCAGGGCAGATGATGAACAGGAGGTCTGTGGTGTTAGCGGCAGCAAACCAGGGATCACACGTTTGCTCCTTTCAAGACACGTGATGTGCTATTATTCGGCTGCAGGTGCATGGAGAGGGCTCACAGGCTGAGCTCTCACCATAGCCGGTAAGTCTTTGCTGCGGTATTACCAGTAACACCAGCGATCGGTGCTAGCACCGATTGCGGGTATTAACTCGCACCTCGCCGCCGGCAAAATATAGCAACAGTTTTTCACAGCGTTTAACCCTATAATGGAAAATAGTGCCCAAATTTGAAAATGGCACTTTTTTGCCATTTTGAAAAAAATAAAAAATTCAATAGAAAGTGATCAGAAAAAGTTATTAGCGCCAGAAGATGGCAAAATCTAAAAACAAATTTGTACAGGAGGTTTTCATTTTTGTAAATGTATAAAAACATTATATGGAAGAATTAATACCATTACTATGAAGTGCAGTTTGTTACGCAGAAATCAAGTTGTCACGCATTATGTGTAAAAAAAAAAAGTTATAGGATTTTGATTGTGGGGAGTGAAAAATAGAAAAAAAAAGGCAGTTTAACAAAGCAGCAGGTAACAGACTGTAAACATTCCTCTCTGCAGCACACCCAAGTCTGTGGATTTCATAGATGTGGCCCGTAGAGACTACTTCAACTTTGGCCCAGTGGTTAGGGGTTGGCTAGTAAAAGTCTAAGAAGGGCTCTGCTCTTTAGGCAGCAATTCGGATGCAGTCTCTGCGATATTGGCATGCAGAGTTGCTGGTCTCTCATGGGAGAGACTTATGGAAAGATTGGACAATCTCAAGTGGACTGGACTCACTGAACATCTGACAGGATAAAAGTAATGGACCCAGATCCTTGCAATGAGCTTCCTTTTTAAACTTTACCAATGGATGCCTGAGAATTCTGCAGGAAGAATAAGACACATTTAACATAAACAGTACATACATTAACCCTCTAAAACACAGGCATGGTATAGAGCAAATGCAATACCACATGGGAACAATAGATTGTAGTATAAGATAAAAATTGACAAGGATTTCCGGTGAAATAGTACTAGCACCATAGGGAAGGCCACACTCCAATAACTAGCCAGGAAGAAAACTGGAACTATTTATTTGTAATGACCCATCCACTTGGCTGGTACACTATCAATGATGACACTGCTTTAGGGTTAATGAAGATATGATTCTGTCTCAGGATGAAACTGCCGACCAGTACGTTAAACAGCTGGCTATCCAAGTGGTGGATTCCTTTAATAAATTCTCCCCAATGCTTCTGAAATAAAGTAGAGAGTCTTGTATGGAGTTAAATGTTGAAAACCAGAGTAACACTCAGATGTCGAAATGCCTTTAGGGGTAGCCCCAAGCCAAAGCTATTCAGTGTGACACAATGGTTCTACACCCCGACCTTACACACTTTTAACTATTCCAAGAGTGAATATATAAGGCAGAGTCAGGAGGAAAAGCTATCAACTGAACCATCACCATTATTGAAAGTGCGTGGTTATCTTTACACAGCGTCCACAGCAGAAACATGGAAGGAAACTGGGTTACAAAAACTAATGTATTTAGAACGCTTCTTAATCTTGTATGTATATAAATGTGTTCATAGCCACAATGCCACCAAAATGATTACTGGTGCTTTTTGATCAGTGTCTATGGTTAAAACTGGCTTGAAGTCCACATATGAAAACTGTGATAGTCTTTGATCGTTGATACCATTTAGTTTGGAGCATTCTTTTTGCTTGGCTTGTCTCAGACATTTCAGGCAGCGTTATGTAAAATGACAGCTAGTAAGAAAATAATTAAAAATGTATTTTGCCGACAGCAAGAGTATTTTTGGACTCAATAACCACTATCTTTAATTTTCCAGGCATTTTCTGCGCTGTTTCAAGGAGGGTTCTCTGTGTGTTGCCGAGGAGTAAGAGGAAATAATGGAGATCTTTTCCCAGATCACCTGAAGGTCACTCGGACTATGACAACCTCCCTAACTCATAAGCATTTTGTGGGGCTGACATTCTCCTTGCCTTCATGCTAACAAGCTGGCTGACACATGCAAAATCACTCCTACACAGGATTACACAAAAAGAGAGAAAGCCTTATCATTCACATACTGCACCGCCTTTATTGTGTCTTATTATGAAGGGACAGTGTCCATTAATTGACCTTATAGCATTTACTATCTAAAGCAACAGATTCAGAGGTTGTCAAATCTTGGAGAATTAATGCCCCAAGTTAACTTGGTGGAATGGTTGTGGATACTGATATTGATATAGAGATAAGTCACATACAAATACATATTTAAAGGAGATCTGACAGCAGTTTTGATTTTACACAGCAGCAGACAGTTTTTGATATTGGCCATGTAGATCTGTGTAACCTTACATATGTGTGTGTGTTGTTAGTAGCAGAAGCAGCAAGACTGAAAAATGCATCTACATTTCAGGATTGTAGCAGGCCCTGTAGCAATGGGAAAGTGTCCTCAAAATGCTCTGCTGTGAGAGATCTACATTGAGCTGCTCCACAGCAGGGGCAATGCACAAGAAAGGAAACCCAGCAGCAGAGACTATAGCATACCATTACTGAAACAATGGTTTCATCACCCAGAGTTCAGGTACCACAAAATTAGGCCTCTTTCATGCTGACATATGATCACCCGGCCGAAGGATACAGTCACACGCTGGGGAGGCGTTGCTCACCCTTCCCCTCTCCATAGCGAGATATGGCACCCGGCCGTAAATGTGAGAAAAGATAGAGCATGGGAGTCTATGGGGACTAATATCCGTCTGCAAATTTGTGGCTGGATATACAGTACATCCCCAAAACGTCAGTGTGAAAGGGACCTAGTAAAATTACTCACACAGATGTGTGCTCATAATGCAGTTGTTCTGGTGCAGCTATTCTGATGTTCCACAGGTCCGTTATCACGAGTCATCAGAGCTGTGTATTATGAGCCATGCACCTGTGTGACATCACATGACCATGGACAGATCTCTATCAACTGGAAGTAAACAAGCTGATTTCTATAGAATGACAGAAAGCAGAGATCTACACAACTGTGAGGAATGTGCAACATCCCCCACCGGGGCCTAGCCTTTTTCTCTTGGGGCCTGGAGACAGCCGGGACCCGGAATACCGGAGTGGCTGGTGGTTACGGTCCTGGCATGCTAGTGTCACGTGCTTGGTAAGGGGACCGGAAGGCTGTCCTACAGCCTGGCAGGTCTCCAGCAGGGTGGTGTTGGCAAGAATTGATGAGGGAGAGACTATTATAGTGGTTCTCCCTGGGGCAACCCGTTGGGGTCTGGAGTATGAGTCCCTGTGTAGTGGATAGGGTGCCCGTGATGGTGACAGCCGTAGTAGCAGGGAGCAGACGGAGGCAGACGTTGTCTAAAAGCAACTTACAGTTCTTTATTGGAACCAACAGGAACAGTGGATAACGTGCCCAAACGAATCTTAACAAAATAGGAAAATGCTGGGGATGCACTTGGAGAGGGAACCACAGGGATAGATCACCAGCCTGGATGCAAGGGTAGGCTGGGAGATAGCTGTGTCCTAATAGGATGTTTCAGCTTGTCCTGGGTTACTTCAAATATCACCCTTGAAGGTAGGATGATACCCCTTTTCTCTCACTAACTCTACTTTCTCACTGCTTGGTCTGACTGACTAGTCTTTCTGACTGATTCTTGTCAGACTGGACTCCTGACTGACTGCGCTCTCTTTCTCTCCTCACTACTCTGACTGAACTGACCGTTGGCAATCTCCAACCGTCACTTCTCCTCAGCTCCTGGTCAGGTGGTGGTTACTCCTCCAATTGCATCTCAGCTTACAATACAATATTATAACCAATGTGATTCGCTGATGGAAAGACATCACATTAAACAATTAACTCCTGCCTTACCAAGCAGGATCTACCGCTGCAGTGTTTCCCGTGTTGTGTAGTGACCTGCTGTGGGGTTGATCAGACTCCACACAGGTTGCAAGCTACATATTGGGACCTATTCACAACAACCCCTCTGTCTTGTATTTGCAGGGGTGTTGCGAATGGATCTAGAAAGTATATTGAAAATTGTATAACTTTTCATCAACTTTTTAATTGCTGAAATGGGAACATCACTTATAAGACTATTATAAGGGAGATTTATCATTCCCCTGCAGCTCCAAAATTATCAGAGGCTTGGGCCTGGTGTATGATTGCACTATAGCCTGTGGAACCACACGCCCATTTGCTGTGGAGGTGGTGTAAGTGGGGAAATAGGCTCTATTACTGGCCAGGTGCCTGGAATTGCGCCTATTTCAGGGTTTGGGTGCCAGTTTTCAGACAAGCAAGCCCTGATCAATCTGCTGACACCTTTCTCTCCTGAATATCCCATATGTATATAGTATACCTGTGGTTTGAATGAGTGTGCCTCTGTTTTCAGTGGGGACAGAAGAGTAATTTGCCACTTGACACCTCTGTCAATGTTCTATTTCCTGAAGGAACAAAGGACTGTGTATAATAATCATTCATATTGTCATATACTATATTTTACTTACAAAGGGCAGGGAATTATAATCCTATTGTACAGAAATCAGTGGCTAAATATTATTTTATATGTTTTGTCTTAATTCACAGCGAGAGTGGGTAAAGGCGGCATACCTAGGAGAAGGGGGGTTCAGATATGACTTACAAACAGGGGACCAGGATAAGTGAGGGGCTAAAGAAAAAGCCCCCTCCTTATAAGGAACCCGTTTATATGTCCTGTCCTTATATGGAGGGAGCTGCAATAAATGGGGCATTGGAAGGGAGTCTCCCAAAAGGGGGCATTTTCAGAAGAGAGCATCAGAAAAGAGGGTACTATAAACTGGGGTGGCAGGAATGGGGGCAGTACTAAGGACCAGCTGCTTGACATGAAGCATTATAAGAGGCGGGGCTGTGTGAAAGAGGGCATAACATAGGTTGCAAATAGGTATAAGGATGGGGCACACAAATTATTTTTCAGGCACTATAGAAGGAAGAAGCGCACTCCCACCACTCCCTGAAAAAATGTGTCATGTCGCCTGTCCCTGGTTACGAAAAGGATCTGGACCACTGCCTTAAATTGCATTTTAAAGCCAATTAAACATATTCCAAATTATTTTCCAGACATCATTATACACTGTACAGTAACAACAAAACTGCTACCTTTGAATATATATGAGTACCATATGCCTCCTAACAAGAAGCAAAAGTGAGTGCAGCAAAGAAAGAAGCAAGTTCCATGTCCAGCCAGCAAGGTGCACAGCCCCACTCCTGCACCCTGACAGAGTAGAACTTCTCTGGAAGCACAGACCCTGCAAGAAAACCTGCAGCAAAGGAAAGTGGTGTCCAGCATGGCATGTCCAGGCCGCACATGATCTGCAGCCAAGACACAGAGTGCTACTGCTATGAAATCTGCAAAGTGTGTACCAGCGCAGCCCCTGCCAGTGCAAGCTACACTCCTGGGAAAGCAACACTAAAGGAGAGGTGTGAGCCAAAACCACCTGGAGATGTACCTCGATCAGCAGAACATGGAAAAGAGACTACAAGGGCACCTAAACTGCAGTTGAACTGGAGATACCTATCATAGTAAGGAGGATGGGGAGCTTAGTATCCATAAGATATTGCTGCAGATGCAGAGTAACTGTTTGTATGCACTTAAAGGGCACCTACCACCACAAATCTACCTATAAAGGTAGATCGGGTGGTAGGTGAATCAATGGGACGTGAGGATAGCCCTTTTAAGGGCTAATCCTCACGTCCCCGCACTGTTTTATAAACTTTTATTACCCTAATATGTTAATTTACTTATGCGGCTACTGGGGCGTGGAGTAGCCGCATCTGAGGTTACACGAGGCGGCTACTCCACGCCCCGGTAGCCACATTACCCCTCCTACTCACCATGTTCGGCGCGCAGCTGCTCGTAGCTGCGCGCCCTCGTCCGCCGATCCTGACGTCTGCGCATGCGCAGAACAGCAGGCCCGCGCCTGCGCGGTCACTGCTCTGAAGCCGGGGATGCGCAGGCGCGGGCCTGCTGTTCTGCGCATGCGCAGACGTCAGGATCGGCGGACGAGGGCGCGCAGCTACGAGCAGCTGCGCGCCGAACATGGTGAGTAGGAGGGGTAATGTGGCTACCGGGGCGTGGAGTAGCCGCCTCGTGTAACCTCAGATGCGGCTACTCCACGCCCCAGTAGCCGCATAAGTAAATTAACATATTAGGGTAATAAAAGTTTATAAAACAGTGCGGGGACGTGAGGATTAGCCCTTAAAAGGGCTATCCTCACGTCCCATTGATTCACCTACCACCCGATCTACCTTTATAGGTAGATTTGTGGTGGTAGGTTTCCTTTAAAAGTGCACATCCAGAATACAAAGAACTGTTTAACACCAAGCTGCATTTAATTAGCACAGAACTAGCAATGGTGGACAGGGACAAGGAGTGTGTCCTGGAAAGGATGGGGCACCTGCCTGAGTCATATAGAAACCACAAGGTGTTCTCCCAGCAGAAGCCGAACTGTGACTCTGGACCAAGGGCCTCTGCAAAACAAACAGGACCTGTTCCCCCAGATGCCTCCCAATTTGTGACTCAGCAGATTCTCAAATCTGCAAGCTTCTCATTCCTAAAGGGACAGGAACAAAATCAGCTACAAGACCCCCAAAGAGGTCCCTGAGCAGGTGCATAGATCTGTAGTACCACAAGTCCCAGCAAAGACTGTGCAACAGCAAGATTGTGAACATTCATTTATGGGACAGAGGGATGCAGTGACCCAAGAGAGACTTGAGACACTGTTAGACATTCTGTTTTACCTGAGGAACCTTGGGATGAGGGGACCCTAATTCTCTCTTAGATGTGCAACCACCATAGAGGGGGATGGGAGGCCGGAGGTTTTATGGAATAAAATATGTGACTTCCCCCCTCTAACATCAAGCCCAACTGGATGAGTCATGTTCCCCTAGAGCAGACGCTCCCCCCAATACCAAGAGTGAGTCACGTCAGAAATGGCTGTGGCCATGGTGTTAAATCCTTCACCTTTGGTGCACACTACACCGGAAAGGTGTTTAAGAGGAGGAATGTTGTGCGCTTTAAGATGTGCCAAGGAAGATTTCCCAGATATGAGGTTTGTAGTTCGGGATCTCCTGTGCTGCCAGATGGGGTTCACACCAGATGACATCCTAGGGGTCATCAACCTAACAGATGTCAGCTTTAACCTCAGGTTTAGTCCAGAAAGGTTCTGGGATAATTTCCCCCACTTAAAGGACACCTGTCATTAGGTCCCTGTCACTAGTCCTGTCACCTCTACCTGTTGGAGCAGCTCACAAGGATTCCATCACAGCCTTTATCTAGTCAATTCATATATTAATCATTGTAAAATCATCTATTATTTATTATGTAAATGAGGCTGATCACATGGTCAGAGGCAGTGATGTCACTGCTGTTACCCCTCCCCTCTCCTCCCCTGCTCATGTCTGTGTGTAATGTATAGTAAAGCATTGCTAGTGAGAGACACAGACATTAGCTACACAAGTACCTGACATGTTCTGCTATAACATGGCTGCTTGGAGCTGTTGTATCTCTCCTATACACACACAGGCTGCAGGGGGCGTGGCCACTAGCAAGCACATGGAGCAGAGCAGCCATTACATGGAGCAGCTGTCAGTCATGTACTGGGGGTGTGGCTGTGCCTCCCACTCATGAATAAGCTGGACAGCTTGAATATGCTAGAGTCCTGTGTAACATCATATCACAGGCCAATTACGTGATGTATTTAACCTCGGTGGTAAGAAACCTAGGTATACCTACACACTTGTGGACAGGAACAGTAGGATTAACATGGAATTTGTGAGTCCCTCAGAGACTGTTAGTGGGATGAGTGAGAAGGTCGTCCAATATAATGATCATCTTGCTTTTATGGTTTGAATGGGATACTCTAACAGCTGTGATGTTGGGAAGGAACTATGAAGGCTTAATTCTAGTAACCTGGAAGACTTATCAAAATTGTGTCCACTCCTTTTTACTAGTCGAGAGACAGGAATTCTATGACAACGTGGCTGACTGGGTAGACATCAAGGAGGAGATCGGCTTTCTCTTAAAGAACCTGTTAGTAAAGAAGGGTAAGAGTAAGTATAGCCAGAATCTTTCTCTGTTAGGATCTTTAGCCTTTTTTTCCCAACTTTTACAGGGGAACAGGTTGAACCAGGAGTGAGGGTGGGCTGGATATGTTAAATTCAAGGGTCTTCTTTGTTTCTGAAAGTTTATTTTGTTTGCCTGGAGTCAATTAATGGTCTAATGTCAGGAAGTAGTGTCAGAGACTGAAAATTGCCTTTTGCAGAGTCTCAAGAGGTCGATGGACTCCTCGCTGCCTCCCAAAGGATCTGGAGTATGGCCTCCGGTGCATGAAAAAGTGGTTAATAGTTAATAGGTAAGACCTATCTAGAGAGTAAGACCAGGAAGGACCTCTATACCAATATCTGTAAGACCTTCTATACAATACAGTCAGCTCTGAGGGACTGCATTACGGCCACCCTGCAGGAAAATCCAAAGTTCCTCAATGGGCTGAGGCTCCCCGAAAAATTCTTTTGAAGCTTTTAGAGGCTATTTAAAATTTTTGAGTCTCTCAGATCGTATTTGCCCCTTGGTATGTTATGAGGAGGAGACCGTGGAACACGGGATACATGGTATCACAGCTTCCTCATGTATATTGCTAATGGGATATATTCTGTCGTGTGATAGGGCAATGAAAGGGTTAATGGAGTATGTTCCGGTCAGTTTGGGGTATTAGGCCTTTTTTTCCTCCGTGGTATTTTCACCCTACTTCCTTGTGTGTGTGTGTAAGTACTACATGATCCTAATGTAAACTTACCTTTTTTGAGTAGGTCAAGAGCTGTTGTCCTTTTTCAGAAGTTTCCAGTTTCTGGGCAGATATCTGGAGCCTGACAGCAGACTGGCAGCTATTATTAAGATGCACTGTCCAATCAGAGTGGTGGGGTGGAGCGGGGTTCCAGAGGGGAAACCCCCACACCTCATACACAGAGGACAGAGGTTAGCTTAAATAACACATACCAGTATACCAGCTGACGCTGGACATGCTGTGATGCTGTTTGAGCATTATTGTCCTTATATCCATCACTGTGGTTTTAGAACTATGGAATAGGGTAACGCTGTGCATTAACTCCAGCTCTGTTCCCAGTGAGAAAGGCACCTGCACCATAAAGCACCCAATTTTAGTTTGTCCACCATCAGAACAAGCCTAGTAGATAGTCCTTTGATTAATCCTTATTGGAGGAAACGCATCAGTGTATTTTGGGGGGGGGGCACAATGTCGAGGGGTAGTCTGGTCGCTACATTTCTGATTATGTCGGTTTGAGGTTATTTTGTTCTGTCTTTTTTACCTTGGTGGCACCTGGACATATTCTTGTTTGTCTTTTTAGTGATGAATGAAATTTAGTATTTTAATGCACTATTGATCACTTTTCCTCGGTTTTGACATTCAGGTGGTAAGCATTAAATTGGATAAATAAGAGATTCTCCATGGTCAAGCTGTCTTCGCAGTTAAGCACTGAGAAGAAGTGAGGATTAGCATCCGGCCCCTTTATATACATTTGTTATTTTGTTTCACGTATTTATTAGTGGGATTTGGTCACCCAGTCATTGCTGGCTGGACTTTTTTATTTAATTTTCGGTTTTTACATGCATTCATGGGCAGCACAGTGGCTCAATGGGTAGCACTACCCATCTAGGTCAACATCTGCAAAGAGTTTGTATGTTCTCTCCATGTTTTTTGTGGGTTTCCTCCAGTTCCTCCGTTTTTTTTCCCACACTCCAAAAACATACTAGTAGGTTGATTAGATTGTGAGCCCCATGGAGACAGAGACTGATTTGGCAACCTCTGAGCAGCTCTGTAGGCGCTGTATAAATTAATAAAGAATTCATTGGATATTTATTATATATTTCATTTTTATTTATTAAAATGGATTTTTTGTGTAACTGCAGCCTATTAATTTGTCTGTGTATTATTTATTTAATCAGTAAAGGAGTGGGGGCATGTGATACCATGTTTTTATTAACCAAAGACTGGCAGGTGATACGGCAACAACTTTACATATATTGTTAGGACATTAACAAGGCACGTGGGTCTTTGTCTTAACATAAACTCCTTAATCAGTCATTGTGAAAGAAGTAAATCAACTGTCTAGAAAAACATCAATAACTTGCAGTCATTTATTTTAATACTTTAGATTGCATGATGACTTGAATAACAATAAAATAGATTGAAACCATCACTGATAGTCCATTGATCGGTCTGTGTCATTCATCTCTAGCCCCCCCCCCCCCCTCCCTGGACGCTCTGCAGAGAGTTTTATTTATGGCACCACCAGAAACACATATCCATCTATGCTGCATCATTGATTGGAAACCAGCAAACATAAAAAATAGGAAGAATTCAATTGGCCGCATCTGCTGAGATCTCATTGGACAAGTCAAGTGTCATCCTGGATATTCACTGTCGATGACAGTCCTAAAAGGTACTTTGCTTTGATCATGCTGGGCTTACATTGTTGTCTAGGAGATTCAATAGTCTTATTTTTGTAAGAGACTTTTTTTATATATATTTGCTATGAAGAAAAAGATGTTATTGTCAGAGATACAATTCCGTCTATTCACCGCCAAAGCCAAAGTCTGATTTTAAGTTTTGGCACATATACACAGTCATTTCATGAGTTTGTGAATCTATCGTGTGAAACGCTTATCCTCGTAGGATTCACTATGGTCCTTTCTATGCAAATCAGAGTGTTTTTATTATTATTTTATATGTACTTATATGTTTTAGAGCACAATATAGGGGCACATTTACTTTCCCATCCATGTCGCGATCCCCAATCCGTAGATCGTGCACCCGATTTCCTGCATGTGTTGCTTCCCCTGCTGAGGTCCGCCGGATTTCATAATTTGCTTCCCAGTCTATGTAAGTACTTGGTCTTGTGACACAATATTAAAGTTAAATCCCACACTTAGTCCGAATCAGTTGGATCGTCCGACGGCCCGCCCCCTGATTTGTGTTGCATGAAAGCTGGCACTGCAGCGCCAAAATACGATCGCGTGCAACAGAATCCCCTGATAAATGCAATGCAAATCGGAAAACGTTGGAATATCCGACAAAAGTGCGGTTCACGGACCCTTAGTAAATTAGCTCCATTGTGTCCATGGGCCTCTAGTAAAGAACATTAGGGCATGACGGGGACAATACATTTTGGGGTCCAAGGCAGACAAGAGTTTAATGGTAGTCTGGTAGAGAAGACTTTAATGGTAACCTGGTATGTATGCTTTAAATATTTTAATATTTCTGTCTAACCCTTTCACATCAAACATAGGTTTATAACAGCCACATAGGGAACATAGGGAACAGTCTGCAGGGCAGCTTCACTATGGCTTTTCCCTGTCGAGCCCAGCATAATTGAAAGGTCTATCATTATATACCAGTTGGAATAGAATAAGCTGATAATGTTTTATGGATAAGTTCTGCATATATCTGTGCCAGGAAAGCTTCCATTGTATACACTGAATATAAGCTAAGTCTTTCCTCTTTCCATTTGATCCTTCCTGTTGCAGACCACAGTATACACTCAGCGGGGGGAAATAACAGCCTATGGGGTACAGTTTTGCCTTTTTCCCCAACCTCCACTGAGTGTACACACTGGGAGGTCACCAGTGATAGAACTGTCCATAGAAGGAGGAACAGGAGGACATATCCAAGTGTTTGTTCAGAAATCTGCCCCAAGTTTCCTTACAATAGAGGGCTAAATAGGAGACATGAATGTAACCTTAGTTATGGGTTATTGGATATATTTTTTAAACCAGTACTTGGTTTAATCAGCATCCAGCACTGTCTGTGCCCCAACAACACATCTACAATTCGCTGGCATAAGCCAAGTGTGGAGATCCTATCTATGGGCAGCATGATCCAAATGTGGCATTCTCTGTATGGATGTTAGAATGCAGGGAGACCTTATAATCAGTGGAGGATTAAGTGTCCCATGGGTCGTCTGTACACACTACTAGGACAATTTATTATGAACTATCCACAGCAGAGCCCTCCTTCACAGATATGACCACAGCAGAGCCCCCCTTTACATAAATGTCTGCATCAGAGCTTCTAACCCATTAATGAACTGTCCACAGCCGAACCCCCTTGAAAAGAAAACACTATACTTACCTTCGGCTTCTTCTCCCCGCAGCTCCGTCTTCTCCTCTTCCTGCCCGCATACATACACTATGACATCAAGTGGTCATGAAACCACTGAGTCATAGTGTATGCTCTTGGGAAGAAGAAAATGAGAGGAGAAGACAGAGCCGCAGGGAGATTAAGCCCATGGTAAGTATAGCGTTAGTTCAAGCTTCATATAGGGCCAGGGTTTGGACCCTAGGAACCAGAAGGCGCCAGGCAGCCCCTCGATCTGCCTATATGAAGATAGCAGCTTGCTTATAATGATAGCAGGGGATGAGTGCAAGGAGTTGTGTTCAAGTGATTTCAGGCACACTTGCACCCCCATGCACCCCCATACAACTCCAGCAGATCCATTTCCTCATCGTTTTCACAACCCATGTCATGTCCAACCCCTTCTTAAACAGACTTCACCCTATGCCACACTCTTTTTCACAGCCAGCACTCCCTCTTTTTCACAAACATAAGATTAATAATATTAATAACAATAATATTAAATCTTTATTTATGTAGCATCATTTATTATGTAGCATCATCATATTCCAGATCATAGGGTACATATATAAATAGAAAAAGACATTAAAGAGCAATAACATGGTCATGTTTAACAATAAGATTTAGGGTCCTGCGTGCAAGAGATCAGAAAGGTGGTATAAGAGCTTGTATAATGGTCCAGCAATTAAAAGTACCGTATATTCCGGCGTATAAGACGACCTGGTGTATAAGACGACCCCACTACTTTCCTGTTTAAAATATAGAGTTTAAGATATATTCGCCGTATAAATCTACCCCTTTTCCAACGCATACAAAACACCGGTAAAAATTAAAAAAAAACAGATTTGAATTTAACATTTAACATTTAATTTAAATTCTTATGACATGCAGGTATATAGCAGGAAAACTGTCGCTCATAAACATAAGGCATACAACAACAACATTACCATCGTCCATTTTACTGTAAATGTTACCATACTGTACCTTACATTTTTTAAAATATTCCATGCCATGTACTCAGAAGCAGGAAAAAAATTCCAAATGCAATGAAAATGGTGAAAAAACGCATTTGCGCCATTTTCTTGTGGGCTTGGATATTACATCTTTCACTGAGTGCCCCAAATGTCATGTCTACTTTATTCTTTGGGTCGGTACGATTAAGGGGATACCGAATTTGTATAGGTTTTATAATGTTTTCATACATTTACAAAAATGAAAACCTCCTGTACAAAAATTATTTTTTTGATTTTGCCAACTTCTGGTGCTAATAACTTTTTTATATTTTGGTGTACGGAGTTGTGGGTGGTGTCATTTTTTGCAAAATTTGATAATATTTTCAATGATATCATTTTTAGGACAGTAGGACCTTTTGATCACTTTTTATAGATTTTTTAATATTTTTCAAAATGGCAAAATAGTTCCATTTTCGACTTTGGGCGCTATTTTCTGTAACGGGGTTAAACGCATTGAAAAACCATTATCATATTTTGATAGATCTGCCATTTTCGGACGCGTCGATACCTGATGTGTTTACGATTTTTACTGTTTATTTATATTTATGTCAGTTCTAGGGAAAGGGGGGTGATTTAAAATTTTAGGTTTTTTAATTATAATGTTTTTAAAAACTTTTTAAAATTTTTATTTATACTATTTTTCAGACTCCCTAGGGTACTTTAACCCTAGGTTGTCTGATCGATCCTATCATATACTGCCATACTACAGTATGGCAGTATATGGGGATTTTCCTCCTCATTCATTACAATGTGCTATCAGCACACTGTAATGAAGGGGTGAAAACGAAGTAGCCTCGGGTCTTCGGAAGACCCGAGGCTACCATGGAGACGGATCGCCGCCCCCGATGACGTCACAGGGAGCGGCGATCCCAGGTAAGATGGCGGCCGCTATCTTTTTGATGGCGCCGCTATCTTTTTGCTAGCACCGATCGCGGGTGTTACCGGTAAGCCTTTGCTGCAATATGCAGCAAAGACTTACCGGCTATGGAGAGGGCTCAGCCCGTGAGCCCTCTCCATGCAGCGTGACCTGACGCGATTACCGGCGTATAAGACGACCCCAGACAAGACAGAAGATTTTTCTGTCTTCAAAAGTCGTCTTATATGCCGGAATATACGGTAATTGATTTAATAAATAAAGCTGCTGCTTGCACCAGTCATCAGCTGCCATCTTGGAGAATCATGTATTACACTGGATGGTTTAGTAAAATTAATAGTTTAAATTTTATTCAGTTAGGCCATGTGATAGGCCTGCCTAAAGAGATTCAAAGTAGGCCTAAGAGCACATTTGAAGCTTTGGTGGTTGGGTATTAGTCTTATAGTCCTGGATAAAGCATTCCAGAAAATGGGTGCAGCTCAGGAGAAGTCCTAGAGATGTGAGTGGAAGATTCGAATTAAAGAAAGGAATAACCTAATATTCCCGGCAGATTAAAGACCATGGGCTGTGTGATAGATGAGGGAGGAGAGGTTGGAAGACGATGATATATAGAGAAATAAAGGGGGGAATTCTGGGACTGCATGCAGGGAGCTTGGCTCTTTTGCAATGAAGGAGAGGCTCGCCTCTGTGGAGAAAGATAATCAGTTCATCAGCACTAGATCTACAGAGAAGCTGTTGGAGTTGTGCTACCTCTACAACCCATCCCGCTCTGCAAACATGGAGGAGCTCAGGATCGGGTGGAGAGGATGTGCTTCAGTCACCATAGGCTCAAGGCACTTTTCCTACACTGACTAGGCTGATGGCTGCACAAAATGTAAGTCTGTCTGAGTGTAAATGTGTATAATTTTTGCATATGTGTGTATGTGTGAATATAGATGTAGACACACACACTGCACTGTAGAAACATGGAAACATATACTAATATATCTCAACAAAAGGAGTACATGGTTCATGACCTGTGACAGGCTTGAAACAGAGTGATACTCTCAAAACGACCCTTTGCTGTGGCTTGTCTGGCACCTCTCTGTACCTCCCACTGGCCCAAATGAAGATTTTGCACTTGGGTCGTAAGTGACAAGTCTTCTGCAATATTGTTACTCTAGCTGAACTTTCTTTTTTGGAGTTCACCACCGCATATTGTGCCATTAGAGGTGGTTCAAGTTTCTGCCTACCTGGTCCAATATTGGGTTGCTTGCATGTGGTGGACTTGCCCTGCATTTCAGGATTCAGTTGCCTGTCTTATTTCTTCCTTGTATTATATGCTAATATATGTATTGGACTTAAAATGTATACCAGAAAAGCTCCTGGCGTATTTACTGACTTCCTCCATACACATCATTTTCTCCTCCATCTGCTCAGTAAATGCTGCATTTAAAAGTCGCAGATAAAAAGTGCAGCAGACTGCTTTATCATCCTGCTTACTGCTGGAGAGCACAGAATACACTCTCACTATATGGCACCCATCACTGGCCTCCACTGAGCATACACTGTGGGTGTTTTCCCAGTGGAGACACCCAGAACACTGGCAGCAGTCACAGGATCCTTTTTGTCTTTTCTATAAGACCGGGAATGTTTAAACCTTCCTGGTCACCTCGATTCCTACATCAGGATGGTTGCAGGGCATGTGTAGTATGTTCTCAGCCAGTCTGATAATGTTTGAAGAAGACAACACAATCGGGACAGCTGCAAGGCATGCATAGCAGGAAAGGACTTAGGAGCAATGAGGACAGTACATGTGTAACATACATGACAAACTTTGTGCCTTCCCTGCCCTCCAGATTAAGGTGAAGTATGGCCAGCTAATCCTACAATCTGTGTAGTTGCATAGGAAGTTGCCCTTAAGAATATATCCTTTGCCCTTAGTAACCTTGCCATCTACTGTCTATAAACACCTTGTGGCTGGAAGTTCCAGAGAGTTAAGTTCCAGTCTTCATGAGAAGCAGATGTATCTGAGACCTGCTTTCCAGACACACTGCCTGCAGATCACAGGCCTGTTGTACGACTTTTCCTTCAAAATGCCCAACAGAGTACCTGCAGTCATATAGATGCCCCACAGACAATCTGGCAGTCACAAGGAAGCCCCACAGAGTAGCAAGCTGTCACAAAGATGCCCCTCAGTGTAGCCAGCTGTCACAGACATGCCCCCCAGTGTAGCCAGCAGTCACAGAGATGCCCTCCAGAGTAGCCAGTCACTGAAACATACACAAACTTCTTCCTACCTAGTCTTAGATGGCAGCATAAGTGACCTTGTTGTTATACAGAAAGCATGTGATTAGTCACGAGCTTAGTCACTTGATCTCCTGAATTAACACTTGTTGAGAAAGCTGGTGAAATGCTTTATCAGCAGATCACCATTACAGTGGTCCAGGCCATCTGCCAGGTACAGGACAGTGTCTGTGGAGCCACTGCCGTGGAATGTTAATGTGTACTTGCAGTGGCACCAATGACTTATTTGAACAGTGTGCCCTATAATCTTCATATGGAGTCTGAATTTGGCCCCGGACGCCTGCCCATATGAAGATCCGCCATTGATCCCAGGTTCCCCGCCGAACATACCAACATAATCTGGACAGCCAAGAACACACTATACATGCCCTGCAGCTGTCCCAATTGCAATCCCCACCACCTCACCAAGACCCCAAGCCTGAAGCAGCTGCGCAGCAGCAGCCAGGTGTGCACACTGTTCCCAGTGTCACTAAAAAGTCACATGTGGTTGGGAGAATAGTACCACCCACACTAATGTAATAGTACCGCTATTGCTAATGCAACGGACAACACCAGGGTTGAAGACATGTATATCCATTTCAATACGTTTTTCCTGAGAATCATCAAACTGCACCACATGCTAGTATTAGTGTTCTTTGAACCTTTAGCATCAACCACTAAGAGATTATCTGGCACATTAGTGCACATTAGTGAGTAAAACCGTGCTAAGGCAGTTTATACCGGCTTTGATTAAGTTGGGCAAATTCACAGTGACAACTTAAAATTGTCTTGTTAACATAGGTGTGAAGGAAACAGTGTCAGTCTGGGTTGTCTATGGCCAACCAGTAAAATTTATACTGAGAACCTATTGTATAGCTACACAAAATGATTACCTTCACTTTTTTTGGTGTTAACCTGCTGTCTACCCTTTTCTTACACTGGTATTGTTATTTGGGCCCAGGCAGTATAGATGTCTGACTCTTGCCTTAGACTTAAGCCATATTATACCCTGTTTCCCCTAAAATAGGACATCCCCCGAAAATAAGTCCTAGTATAATTTTGTTCAAGCTTAGAAATATAAGGCGTCCCCTGAAGAAGACCTAGTGGCCGCCATTGCAGCAGCTCCCCCCATGTCGTACATTAGTATCAGTGGATCATTTAAATATTACAAGAGGTTGTGACATGCAGGAAGAAATCATGGGATAAAATCTCTGACTGTTGCGCTGCAAATGTGATAAAAGGAGCTACCCGGACAGGAAGGGGATCATTTAAGGAAAGTGCTATTGCTAAATGTGAGATTGGGGGCAATGATTCCAATAGAAATGGAGTCACAAGAAATTCTACATGAAATAAGTTTGGAGAGAGGGTTGGTAGAGAAGTTTTTTCTGTCCAACAATAAATGTGAATTATTTTTCATGGAAATACAAGACATCCACTGAAAATAAGACCTAGCTCTTGTTTAGGAGCAAAAATTTATATAAGACACTTATTTTCTTATTTTCAGGGAAACAGGGTATATGTGAATCAGGGATACATACACAATGGCAGATGCTGATCCCAGCGCTGTTTTCCTGTGAGAGTAGATGATACTAAATTTGTTTTTTGCCTCTGATTTCTCTCAGTATCCGAAGTGTTGCCACTTGTTAAACATTCTTCATTTCATACAGATCTATATTCTGTTAATAGATCGAGCAAGCACAAGCCCAGGTAGAGGAGGAATGAAAGCTCCTCACCATTCCCCTCTCCATAGAACCCCTGGTGTATTCCATATTTTGCACGGTGGCTTCCCGACTTGGTCACAATAAGACACTGGGGCACATTTACTAAGGGTCCACACACCGCATTTTCGTCAGGTTTCCTGAGTTTTTCCGTTTTTAACTGGGGTTTTTGGCGCACGCAATCGGATTTTGGCACAATCGCGCTGACCTTCATGCAACAAAAATGGGGGGCGTGGTGGTCGGACAACCCGACTGATTTGGACTAAGCGCAGGATTTAACATTAAAAATTTTGTCGCAAGCCTTGCACTCACATACATCGGGAAGAAGAAGGTGAACTCCGGCGGACCTCAGCGGGGAAGCGACACATGCAGGAAATTGGACGCATGATCTTAGTGAATCGCGGCAGCCCCGAATCCTCATCGGACAACGCACCTTGGGGATCGCGACGGGACGGGTAAATGTTCCCCACTGTGTACTCACTGCACCATGACTGGCTGCCATAGACCTTTTGAGGGACCAGATACGGCAGAAAATTGTGTGGCAATATGTGCGGCACATGACATCTAATTATTATTTCTGCCCTGTCAATACCAATAATCATTACTAATCTGAATAGGTTTCATTGTGATGTTACTCCACATGTATATAGGAAGAATCAACTCCTGTTTTTTGGATTATTTACACATATTTTGATCACATTTAATATATGTCTTTATAGGTCTAATTTCATTCTGTGAAGTAATGGAAAGACTGCCCTGTAACCTTCTGTAATCAATTATCCCATGCATTGAATGTACACCACACAGGTTTTCTCACCTTGTACAATTTGGGTGCATTGCCCATCCTTTGTGTGACTGATCGGAGCTTTTAATGAGGGTGTATAGTAACCCTCATAGAGACAGCTGAGCATTTCAGGCCTGATGACCCCTGATATTCTTCATGCTCAGCCTATCTCCTTCCAATTGTTTCATCAACTACAGGACTGTCTGCTAACACCTGACAAGTGACAAGCTGCAGCCTCCCGCTGACTAGATAATCAAAGTCTTGTCAGAGCTGTCAATACCCTGCAGATAGGATAGGACAAAAAAAAGAGGCAAGGATTCGAGAGAAACTAGAGTCTTTTACAAAAATACCATAGATTTTCTTCATAGACTTTATGTAACATTGTTTTCTTCCCGCATAAACTGTGGGGTAAGTGAGAAGTATATGCCCCTCACACCTCAGAAATGGAAGTGTAGCAGAACCATTGCATTGTATTCACTGGTCCTTATGATCCAAACTGTATGGTTCTTATTATCCAAAAATACTGTTGCAGCAGTACTGTCGCTACTGTAGCTAACCCCATAGCTCTCCACTGTCCTGGATTTGTCGGGACAGTCTCAACTGTAGTCCTGGGTGGTTTGTAGATTGTCCAGGACTGCCCCACTTTGCCCTACCTCCTTCTTCCTGCTGCCGCCACACATGTCGGCTTCATCTCTTCAGCATGTGAGGAGGTACCTCCCTAGGCTGGCCCCACCCTCTCCAAGTCAACATCAGAGCCCTGGCAGAAGAGAAAGCAGGACTGCTGTGGGGGGATCTGGGGAAGGTAGTAACTAAACTTTTTTTATTTTAACACTGGAGTTAAAACTTCAATATTTTAAAAAATGGATAACACAGACAGATTCTTCAGGTGATATGTTTTGGACATACAGATTGCGCTTATTCTTGGCATTTGCTAAGTAAAATGTTACTTTTTACACTTTGAGCTAGGAAAGTAGTGGTCTTCAGGCAATATGTTATGCTTTATTACGGGGGGGAAACTATTACTATTTTTCAAATTGCCATGTGGTATTTATATTGTTTGTGTTGCTGGACAGTTGAGGAGTGGTTGATAAGTGGATAGAGATTAATTGTAGACACGGCAGAATTTACAGTAAGGTAAGAAGTCAACGGTAAGGTGGGACGTCAGCATACATGTTCCAGGCTTGGCCCCGGAATCCCTATGTAGACCAGAGTATGGAGTAGCACAAGACTGATGTACAAGAGTCATACAAGGAACCTGGTGGCTGAAGACAAGGCATATGCTCAGAGGTGGATGGGAAAGAAGTTGAAAGTGAAAGAGTGTAGCCAGGATGGTACCACTCAGAGACAAAAGAGCAGTCTGTGGTTGGCACTGAGAATGGAATTGTAGCAAGAGGAGAACCAATGATTTAGAGCCAATGTATCAGTCAGATTATTGAATTAAAATCACTAGTTCAACGTTCATAGTGCTAAGAGTATCTGTACGGCTTCTTTGTGAGACTCCACTTGAGATGGACTACGCTTTTCGCATCTCACCAACTGGCTGATGCCTTAGTTACAGCAAATCAGTAAATCATGCCCATGTTATTACACATTGCTGTAACACAGCTGGTCGTACAAAACTTTTTTATTATAATGTGACTTTTTGAATTCAGTTTTGCGTTGATTTCAATATGTAGAACATTTATGAACCCTTGGGGCATCTGTAAGTCCATCCTGAGATATTACTCCACCCCTTTTCTGGAAGGGAATTCTTTAAAAAGTGAGTCCAAAATATGTGTCATACAATAATAGAGCACAATGCTATCACATTTTTTATGATTTAAAAGTGTTCAGAGATGATTTCCATTGACATCTTTGATTATTTGCAGCTTGGGTTGTAATTAGTGATTTACTGAACATTGATGTCACTCGCTCTTCTACTTCTACTCTGTAAACCACAGTAATACCATGGCAAATGGCAGTTACTAAACTAGATTTCTTTCTATATACATATACGGTCCTTCCCTTGGGATACCCCATTCAGTCAACAGATTAGAAAGTGTTTTTTTTTTTTTTGAGATCCGGGCTATATTGGACTTAAAACATAACTACTTTTGAAGCAATTATTATTTTAATTTCTGAAATTGATTAAAGATAAATTGGAAATTGTAATATTCTTTATTAGAAAGTGTCTTCGTCCAGTTTTTTTTATAAAGTGAGTAATTAATCGGAAGGCAGCTTATAAGTCTGTACACAGCATAAAAAGTTTAACTCCTTACACATACAAAGAATATATTTACTGAAATACCATATTATTCAACTATGCATAGTGATAGGTCAATCAAATTACTTTTTGTAAAGGTGGATACACATTGGGTTTTTCTTCACAACAGTGATTTTTCACTGAACCCATTTTGGCTTATGGACACACACAGATTGGTTTTCTCACTGATCAGTGGTAAGTGTAAAAAAAATTAGATCCTGACCGTTTTGTGTTCACTGATAACATTAGATCGGTGGAAAAAAAAAGTGTAAAAAGCCCATTGAAAAGAATGGGTCAGTAAGGCATTGGTGAAAAATTCCTGAACCCAGGAAGAGAAAACCAATCTGTGTGTGTAAGTGTAAGTCAAAATGGGTTCAGAGAAAAATCACTGAATGCCAATGTGAAAAAGTCCTTAAGAGTTATGTCACTTGTAACTTTCCAAATTTCTCTGTTTCTTAACTTCTCCTTTATGTAAACATAATGCTTAGCAAAGGAAGGAAAAGAAGAATTCTTACCAAGTTTATTAGAATATTCTGCTTTATTGATTTCTGAATATTATATAGAACTACTTCAAAGTTGAAACCTTTAAATCCATTCTAACCAAGGCTCCATGTGTGGATAAAAGGTTGTATAAAGTCCATTAATAAATAGGCCTCAAGTGAAACATTGTAATATACATATCTGTAATAAAAGTATTACAGAGCAAATAATTTGACATTTCAGTACAGGCGGTCCCCTACTTAAGGACACCCGACTTACAGACAACCCATAGTTACAGACAGACCCCTCTGCCCACTGTGACCTCTGGTGAAGCTCTCTGGATGCTTTAAAATAGTCCCAGACTACAATAATCAGCTTAAAATTGTCTGCAATGAAGCTTTATTGATAATTCTTGGTCCTATTACAGCAAAAAAATTTGAAACTCCAATTGTCACTTGGGCAAAAAAAAAATTGTCGGGAACTACAATGATAAAATATACAGTTTTGACTTACATACAAATTCAACTTAAGAACAAACCTACAGTCCCTATCTTGTATGTAACCCGGGGACTGCCTGTACATAGGCAGAGGAATGGGAGCTTTTCAGCATGTCACATGTTAATCTTTGGACATCTTCCTCCTGCGCTGCATATCTTCATTCACTGTACATCTTCTGACTCTGGCCTATAAATTGTAATGACTCTCTTTTATTATTAGCATTATATTAGATCTCTGCCTTTGTAATTACTATTTAAACTGGATGTAACTAATTACAAAGAAAAAGCAGGGGTAAAAATGGCAGCGCGGGTTGTGGCTGTTTGCTTTTTTTTATAAGAGCTGTTTAGAGGTGATTTATATCGCCTTTTGTAAGTATCAAACGTATTTCAGTAATCTATGAAGAGATTACTGTAGATATAATATAGTTAATTGATATAAGCGATTTCAATTCTCCTTAATATGACAAATCTCCAGCGTGAAATATCCTCAGTTAACGATCAACATAAAATAGATAGAGGTCATTTTTAATGTAATTTTAACTTTTGAATTCATCTGCAGTTATACGGTGGATACCATTAAACTTTACTTATTTAGTATTTAAAAAAACTCCAGCCATTCCGGGGAGTAACCTGTAAAACGCAGCCTCGCCGGGCCCTTTATAACAAGCTGCCGTGCTGTTCTAGAAGACCTTCATTAATTTCACTGCTAGGACTTCTGCATTACGGAAAGACATTACTTAAAGAGAGGAAAGATACAGAAAATTAAATAAAACTTAATTGCTTTCTTTTTTTTTTTTTTAGATTCCTGCAGCCATTTACTCCAGAGCCATAGTTGTAATTTCCAAATGTTAAGCAGGGAGCGACCATTTTTCTTTCCAATAAAACTCCAGCTGATTATTTTCACTTGGATTTGGTGTACACTGGAAGCAGCAGGATCTTGGACTAAAAGCATGTTCACGTGAATGATTATTTTTTATGTCGGTGTGAAAACGATAGCACACTGACCCATCATAAGCAATGGAACCAATGGAACCATTCAGTGGGGACACACAAGTAAAATAAAAAAACAAAAAAAGAAAAAAATATAGTCATGGCTCATCTGCTTCCTACGCACGGAGAACTGGGCCAAACCAGAAGTAGACATCAGAAAAATGAAGAAAGAAATCGGGTTTCTGAACATGTTTGGGAGCTATACCGAACCCTAATACTATGACCACTATTCATAATGTTTCTACAGTGTCTAAACACTGCATGGATATTAATGTAGGGTACACTTTTTGCCTAATGTACAAGTAACACCTATAGAACAAGTACCACGCAGGAGATTGGGTTGAATGATTAATTGATATTTCCATTCTCTGTGTGATGTCTGTAGTCATGTGATTATCTCTTCATGTGTGATGTAATTAGGCATTAATTATTATCCTTTATTCAAATGAATAAAGGTCAAAGCTATACCCAAAATTTCTAAGCAAAAAAGTAAAGAGACAAAGACGTATGCTATATGACCAACAAAATATGCAAGTTTATTAATATTGTAGTACACCACAACAAAAACAGACAACAATAAAAACATCTAAAAGCACACAAAGCACACAAATCCAACAACCCCTCCACAATAATGAACAATAATGGATTTGTGTGCTTTGTTCACACTTTTAGATGTTTTTACATTATGGGGCAAATTTACTTACCTGGTCCTGTCGCAATCCCTGAGGTGCGTTGTCCAACGAGGATGAAGTCCGGGGCGATTAAGATCATGCACCCAATATCCTGCATGTGTCGCTTCCCTGCTGAGGTCCGCCGGAGTTCACCTTCTGCTTCCCAGTGTATGCAAGTGCATTGTCTTACGACACAATTTGAATTTTAAATCCTGTGCTTAGTCTGAATCAGTCGGGGTGTACGACAGCCCGCCCCCTGATTTCTGTCGCATGAAACTCCGATCGCGTGCACCAAAAACCCCTGTTTAATGCGGCGCTAATCGGAAATAGTCAGGAAACCCGACGGAAATGCACTGTGCAGACCCTTAGTAGATGTGCCCCATTGTATTCTTTAATTTTCTAACAATGCAGCAAAGCTTGGACTGTAAGCTCTGCAGGAGAGGGCTCCTTTTACCCTTAAGTTCATACACCGTTTGTCATGGATACATTACAAAACATATTGTTCTTTAAGCATGAGCTGTTACTGTCATTAAGTGCAATCTCCTCTTGTAAACAGAATCCCAAGTGCATATTATTGATCCATAGATATTTTAATGAATTTTTTACTGACCAGCGTGTCCAGCGATAAAGAATATGGGCAAAATTAGTTATCTGATCGGCTGCTTTGATTAATGATGTGCCTCTGCTCCATTACACATGACAGCATTATCAGAATCATCCGTCGTGTCGGCTCCTGAAAACGTCATATTTGTCTTTTTCTCAATATTCAAATGCCAACTCTGAAATAAAAGCGTGTGTGGATGTAATTTATTTACGTGGCTTTTTTTCCTTTAGCACAAACTGTTGTCATGTTTCCGAAACAGGAAAGGCGACAAGGTTGACTCTCTGCACAAATCAATGTTTTCTGGCTCAGGGGGGAAAATATAATCAGGATTCAGACGCTGACCTTGTCCAGAGTAAAACTTGTCTTACAATAATCGTGGACTGTCCAACAAATCATTAGGAACATTATCCTGTATCCAGTGGAGAACTTATAAAAGCGCTGTAAGGTGCTCTGGCCTTTATAAAAATGTGTCGATGTACATGTAGAGGACAAACAGGGTATCAATCACATTGCTCTATATGTCAGTCTGTCTATAGAAATATTAGGGAAACATTTGTGTGTATAGATATCTGAATAGTGTAATTATTTAAATCCTGTTCTCATTTTAACAGCCAAACCCCTTTCTCAGGTTGTATGGAAATACAGATGTATATTGTAGGAATATGATAAATGTGTGTAGGTTTCCGCGTGTTCTCTGTCTGTAACTCATTTGCTAGAAGCATAGCTATGGGAATGATGGTGTAACTTGTACCCTAAGTGTTAGTTCTTCAGGTTACTTTGTCCTTTTGTACCTCTTATCTTGGCATGGTATAAGCTTCGGACCATAAACACAAAATCTGTGCAAGCCCCTTCCCCAACTATAATGTATTGTTTACAGTATTGATTTCCTCCTATGGGGTCTCTAAAGCTCCCTAGCCTAGGTACAACCACACCGACTACACCCACTTACATTATGCCCCTCCATGTATGTGTGAATAAGAAAATAAAAAATAGAAAACATGATTTGTCCATGTTCCATCACAAAATTCCAATCATATATGTATACTGTAGTTGTTTTACAATGCTTTATGTTTCATAATGCTGTATTGAAATGGCTTCTTGAGAAATTCTGTGCGCCAACGCTTGATATTGGCTCTACCCTTCAACAGGCCTGATGCAGCCACCCGGCTTACCCATGCCATTCCCGGGGTCCGAGGGTGCTGGAGGGGCCCACTTGGATGCCGAAATAAAAAAAAAGTTTTGCCCCTGGATCCATAGTACAGTGTCGCTTTAAGACACTGGTTCAAATGATCACCTTCCGGCTTGCATAGTTTTCTTCCTCTATACTGCGCTCCTCGGGAGCGCAGCATTGAGGCAGAATCCAAAACTCACTTTTCCTTGCTCCCCAGAAGTGGCACTCCACGTATCACATGTGCCGGCTTCAGAACCGGCACGTACAGCAGGCACATGCAGAAGAAAGAGGGCGTCTGCAGGCGCTGCTTCTGGTGAACGAGGAAAGGTGAGTTTTGTTTCTTTCCCTGAGTGGGGTAGACAGTGTGGTTATGGGGGGAGGGGGCAGTGTGCCTATGGGAGGAGGGGGCAGAGTGGCTATGTAGGGGGGACAGTGTGACTACCTAGGGGAGACAGTGTGGCTAATGGAATGTGGCTTATGGGGCGACAGTGTGGCTAAGTGGGGGGTGCAGTGTGGGTTATTGAATGTGGCTTATGGGGGAGGGTACAGTGTGGCTAAGCAGATGAGGACAGTGTGGCTACAGGGGGGCAGTGTGGCTACCGGGAAGGGTACAGTGTGGATATGGGCAGAGGGGGCTAATGGGTGGGGGGGGGGGTTGTGTGGTTTATGGGTGGGGATCAGTGTAGCTACAGGAGGAGGGTGCAGTGTGGCTATATGGGGGGGACAGTGTGGCCATGGGGGGAGGGGACAGTGTGAATTATGGGTGGGTGGACAATGTGGCTATGGGAGGAGGGGGCAGAGTGGCTATATAGGGAGGAACGGTGTGACTACCTAGGGGGAACAGTGTGGCTTATGGGAGGAAGGTGTGGCTACATAGGGGGGGCAGGAACATGTGGCTATAAATGGGTGGACAGTGTGGCTACATAGGGGAGGACAGTGTGGCTTATGAAATGTGGCTTATGGGGGCAACAGTGTGGCTACATATGGGGGCAGTGTGACTACATAGGGGGACAGTGTGGCTACATAGGGAGTACATTGTGGCTATTGGAGGACAGTATGGATATGGGGGTGCAGTGTGGCTTATGGAATGTGGCTTATGGGGGCGGCAGTGTGGCTATGTATGCGGGGCAGTATGGCTTCATATGGGGACAGTGTGGCTATGGGAGGACAGTATGGATATGGGGGCAGCGTGGCTTATGGAATGTGGCTTATGGGGGGACAGTGTGGCAAAGTAGGGGGGGTACAGTGTGGTTTATGTGGGGACAGTGTGGCCAAGTAGGGGGAGACAGTGTGGCTACAGGGGGGCAGTGTGGCTACCAGGAGGGGTACAGTGTGGCTAAAGGGGGAGATGGCAGTGTGCCTTATGGGTGGGGGCTGGCAGTGTAGCTACAGAGGGAGGGTGCAGTGTGGCTATGTAGGGGGGGACAGTGTGGCTATGGGGGAGGGGGCAGTGTGGCCTATGGGGGGAGAGGGCAGTGTGGCTTATGGGTGGGTGGACAGTGTGGCTTTGGGAGGATGGGGCAGAGTGGCTATGTAGGGGGTAACTGTGTGACTACCTTAGAAGGACAGTGTGGCTTATGGGGGGACAGTGTGGCTACATAGGGGGGACAACATGGCTTATGGAATGTGGCTTATGGGGGACAGTGTGGCTCAGTATTGGGGGACCATGTGGCTACATAGGGGGGGGGACAGTGTGGCTTATGGGGGGAACAGTATAGCTATGTATGGGGGAACAGTGTGGCTATCAAAGGGGGTACAGTGCGGCCACATGGGGTCCAGTGTTGCCACATAGGGGGGGAAGTGTGGCTATGTAGGGGGGATAGTGTGGCTATGTAGGGGGGGATAGTGTGGCTAAGTAGGGGGAATGGTGTAGCTTATAGAATGTGGCTAAGTACAATGGGACAGTGTGGCTACGGGGCGGGGGGGGCCTTTGTGGCTACTGGGAGGGTCTTCAGTGTAGCTACTGGGGGGGTTGTCCATACTTACGGTCATGCACCACTGGGACCCATCCCGGGCATAGCATTGTTCATGTGAAAAAGGCCTAAGTCACGGCTTGTACACCACTATGTATGTGTGCAAGCAGTGATAAATGCCCTGCTAATGCATTCTTTGGTACAGGTTGACATCTGTATTTTCTAGCATCAAAAATTATCCCAAGAAGAAAAAGTTTAGCCATTATGCAAACTACCAATGGATTGGTTTAGGTCCCCACAACTATACAATACTAGAGAAGAGGTACAGCACACACAAAACCAAAACATAGCACACATGTAATGAATGTAATGAATACATTCACTTGAGACTCTTTGGATATGAAGTCCATGGGCTGTCCCTGTTTGCTAGTTTTATACTATGTAGCTAAGCAGATGGGAGGTGGAGGCTAGAATTTTTTGTTTATTTTGGATCCTCAGTCTGTTTATAATCTGGTATCAAAAGCAATTCCAGGTGGGATTACTCTTGAAACCAATAAAATTAGTATACATTTTCTTCCTGTCATATTTTTTCTTCATGCAATCCATATTTCACTTTAACTGGTGGGTCATTGTATCACGGGTCAGGTTCCCACCAGCAGCTATACGTCAGCCGCCCATCTGGCCAGTGCTCATGTCCTTTTGTTTTATGTCATTTTTATATTCTTTCAGTTGACTGTCCCAACAAATCATTCCCATCAACATTTTCTAAACAAGTCACCGTTAATCCCTCTGTATCTGTTTATTTTATAAAATGAACATTTCCCATCCCCGGCGCTTGACACTTAGTGCCTGTTATGACAAGGAGAATGAAGACATACATTGTATTCATAGAATGATACAGTCCGTCTTCACTTATTGTCCCTTATTAGGTTATTCTCAAATTGATCACTTTACATTTGTGAGATATTGCTGACTTTTGCCTGCGTGGCAAATTAATCAAATCTGTAAATGGCAATTTATAACCGAACGTTTAACATTCTTTTTTTTTATTTTTCTCAAAATGTCTTTATAAAATTTATGATGATTTTTTTTTATTTCTTATCCAAAGTTTGCTGCCTGCAGCCTGTATGGAGACGATAGATCTCGTCGAATTGATAATATAGTGTATAAATGTTTGGCCTTTAGCCACTAGAAGGTTTCATTTCTGCACAAATTAAAACATTCTTTGCAAATTTCTGCTACTCAACCATGTACCCTTTATACTCATCGAGCCATATTGCTAAATCGAAATGTATTAATCTCGCCCCGTGACAAATTTATGGCTCCTTTCAGTTAGACTTCCATTAGTAAACATATTTGTCCCGGGCTTTCAGTAAGAGCACATGCAAGCAGACGATCTTTATTGGCTCCATAAAAAATTTTCACACTTTACCAGTAAATAACAAGAATTGTAGTTTACTGCGGCCTTAAAATAAGCATTACCCATGGAACAAAACTTTCAAGACATAGAGAGCATAGACTGTGTTGTTTTATTGTCTTGTTTCTTTATTACTTTTGCAATTCTTTTTTGCCACCAGTGAATGACAGCAGCCATCAGTTTTATCATTTTTGCGCTTATTCCTTGTGTTCAATTTAGTCTGGTTTATTAAAGTAGTTAATGTAGTTAAAGTCCATAAATGCAGGGTCACATAGTCTCGTTCAACCAAAGTCAACGCTCATTGGTGATCAATGTATTCCAAACACATTTATGTATTTCACTTATAATTACTGTAATAATATTGTCCTTATGGTCAATGTCAAAGACACTACTGACAGCAGGACTATGGTATCATAAAGCTGCACTACATATATATGGATAGTTGAGCATACTACTTCCTGTATATATCTAGTTACATGAAAACAAATGGTTGATGTAATATTCACCAATAATCAGCACGATAAACTAATATATTCCTCCTGTTGTGTCGGTGTACAGTATTTGCCATGGGCTCCGCAAAACTTCTTTGAGGATCAGGGAGGTTACGTTCCCAGACCATGACTCACAGACCATCACCTTGTCACCCGATGAAACACCGAAACAGCCATGTTCTTTAATTGGCAAAAAACAGCTGTAAAAATTAGAGAACAAATAGCATTTTAAACAAAAAGTAAATGGCTGAAATTGCTCCAAGGAAGTACTAATTGGCAATACCTAGCTAATGCCAGGCAGTCACAGGAAGGAAACATCAAGTTATTATTTTTAATAATGTTTACAAGTATATCCAGCCATATCCAACCAGTGAAAAATGTCAGCCTTGGGAAAAAGTGGCAGAACTACTTTTCAGTAGTGAAGCCGCTCATCTTCTCCCTGATAGCAATCATTAGTTTTATTTTTTAACCTACTGCTCAAATGAAGATGGATGAGCAGGATACTCTTAAATGCAAGCTGCTTATGTACAGAAAAATGGCTCCTCTGCTACAAAGGAGGATATTGCTGGGTGATTTTTAGTTACTGGAGACGAAAAGGTAGATAATATATAAAAACATAAGTTATTTACAAACACAATGTACATATATAGTAAATAGCTCTCTCTAAACATATTTATGGTTTATATATCAAAAATTTACTTGACATCAAGTCTACCAAAATTATTAATGGTATTGGTTGCCTGTCTCCTTCAGAATACAGTTTAAAATTATCACCCTCACCCACAAAGTTCTGCATAATGCTGTGCCTCTTTACCTCTCCTCTCAGTCTATCACCCAACCTGTGCTCTTCAATCTGCCAGTGATCCAGTTCTCTGGAATGCCCTACCCCGAATTATGTGCTCTTCAAACCCATCTCTTTAGGCGAGCCTGCATGAAACTTCAACTCTTGCTGTTATAATAATAATAATAATTCTTTATTTATATAGCGCACAAAGATTACACAGCGCTGCATAAAGCTTGCCAAATCAGTCCGTTATCTGGCAAATACCAGATACCAGGTTTCTCTGTAGCCCCATTGGCTGGATCCTTTTACAAGCTCTTATGCCTCTTGTGTCTTCTTCCTCATAGACTGTAAGCTCTTGCGAGCAGGGCCCTCACTCCTATTGTCCCATATGACTGTTTGTACACTGTAATATTTTATTTGTATGTGTCCCCTATGATGAAGTGCTATAGAATATTATGGAGCTATATGAATAAATATTATTATTATTAATTATTATTATATTAAATGTTAATTCAATTCATATATGTAAATTCATATTGGAGATCAAAATTAGAGAACAACACATAATTTCCTAAGTGTCAAAAGGCAGTTCTATGTGAATACCGTATATACTGGTGTATAAGCCGAGTTTTTCAGCACAAAAAATGTGCTGAAAAACGTCCCCTCGGCTTATACACGAGTCATACAGTCATAAAAAATCTTTAAAAAATAATAAACTTATATACTCACCCTCCGGTGGCCCCGACCTGCAGCGCTGCTCCCCCGATGTCCGCGCGGGTCCTCTTCTGGCTTCGGCACCCGTCTTCTGTCTTCACTAACTTCGTGCCGGCGCCGCCATGTTTTTCCTCCAGGTGGCGCCTAGTATGACGTCAGCAGCGGCGCGTCATACTAGGCGCCGTCCAGGGGAGAGCAATGGCGGCACCCAGAAGCGCTGCAGGTCGGGGCCACCAGAGGGTGAGTATATAAGTTTATTATTTTCTTTTAATGCTGGGCTGGCTGTATATTACTGGGGGCAGGCTGAGGTGGCTACTGGTGGCTACTAGGGGCAGTGCTGTATACTACTGGGGTCAAGCTGTATACTACTGGGGGCAGTGCTGTATACTACTGGGGTCAAGCTGTATACTACTGGGGTCAGTGCTGTATACTACTGGGGTCAGTGCTGTATACTACTGGGGGCAGTGCTGTATACTACTGGGGGCAGTGCTGTATACTACTGGGGGCAAGCTGTATACTACTGGGGCAGGCTGTATACTACTGGGGTCAGGCTGTATACATACTGGGGGGTCTGTGACTAATGCATTTCCCACCCTCGGCTTATACTAGAGTCAATAGGTTTTCCCAGTTTTTGATGGTAAAATTAGGGGTCTCGGCTTATACTCGGGTCGGCTTATACTCGAGTATATACGGTATATCCTAATATGAGTAAAATTGCAGTATATTAAGTAATTGCAGTCATTGCACTGAATAAAAATGTAAACGAGATTTTTATCAACACTTTCAGGCCCCTTGTGCTAATATCCTTAATTATCTGCCAAACCTTATTTAACCAGCTGCCTAAGTTTCCAGTTTTCATTGACTTTGTAACAATGGTGTGCCATTCAAAAGTGACTAAAACCCTGGGCAGGAAGTTGTCAAAGAGAAGTCCAAAGAGGTGACCCTATCAGCCATGGCAAGAGAACTTGGTCATTACAAGTCTGTGATTTCTAGAATATAGTATCTTTACAACATCACAAACTCATTCAAGACTCCCAAGATGTCTGGTAGCCCTCAAAAGACAACTGAAAGAGAGGACAGGATAATGAGGAGAATCTCTTTGGGTAATTGTTTCAACACTGCAGCTGGAATTGGTTGCCAGTATAATTATGTTCATTGACAAACTGGGGAAATACTGAACCCAAAGTATGTAAGGAAATCAGTGAAAAGTGGTGGTAGAAGTGTCATGGTTTGGGGAGTGTTTTCTGGAGCAGGAGTTGGACCTCTCATTACAGCTTCATGACTGCGAATGCAAGTGTGTATCAAAACCTTCTTCAATAACATGTTGCTCCTTCCCTGTGTTGGGTAAATCAGTTACTTGAAACAGAAAACACTGAAACAATAAAATGGCCAGCTCAGAGTCCTGCTCAAAACCCAATAGAGAACCTCTGGAAAATCTTGAACACTTTTCACGGAACTCTCATAAACTATAGTTAATGAAAATCAGTTAAAAAACGGATGCCAAATGGATGCAACTAAGACGTGAAATAACAAATGATAACGTCTGTTTTACAGGGCATATTTTTGCTATATTCATGTGCAGGTAGCTTAGGTGTGTCTGACAGCACTTTACTCATTCAGTGGACATTGTACTACAGACAGTAGGGGGATTTCATAACTTTTCATAGAATTGTTTCTAAACGTTTTAAATTATTTTTAAAATTAAAAGCTAAAATAAAATAAAATAATGGTACAAACCCTTTAAAAACATATTATTAACTAAACCCTGCAGAAATACTTATTGCTAATTGCCTGTTTCATAAACTTTTTACCACTTTTTCTCATTAGCAATCATTATAACTTGCTCAGTATCAAAATGCCTGTTAGGTGTCAAATCAGATGTTTGTTGCACAACACAGAGTTATTTTTTAATATATACATATATATTTAGTTTTTCATATGTTCCCTTTTGATATGTTTAGAGATCTATTATCACTCCGACACCAATTAGCATGATTTAATTTCAATAGCTAGAGTAATTTTTTGGAGAATGCTGCAACTCTACCTTGCCTTTGTAAAATAAAAGCCCCTTTCCCTTTACAGCAACTAACGTCATCACAAATCACAATGTTATTCCTAATTACTGGCAATTATGTGAAGATAAAGGGGAAAAATGAGGCGCATCATCACTTAATAAATATCAGCTGAGCAGAGATGTGCAGAATAACATCTCATTCAAAAGCAGAATTGGCCAGATTTATAGGTGGTTGTACCCGAGAAATCTGGCACACAAGCCCTAAGATAGGTGTAATAGGCTCCGGCCCCTTGATAAATCCCAGCGGACAACAATGATGCCATGCACCAGAAGGACAGTTTTACGCCAACTCTGGCCTGGTATAGAATTGTGCCATAGCCTGAGTCTGAATGGGCATAGGCTATAGCTAGTGCACAGGGGAGGGGCAGAAAAACTTGGATTGGCATTTGGATTTGGTAAGGACAGATGATATGTATGAATTATACAAAAAATGTGGGGCAACGCACAAAGGTCTCCATGCTGAGCATGGTGACAGACCCCCAGACGAAGGCTCTGTTACGAGCCGAAACGGGAATCGGGGATATCGTCATCACGAATAGTGGAGGTCCCCACACTTTTGCTTACTGGTAAGGCATTACCCTTAGATTTATGTGTTTATCACCCATGCTCAGCATGGAGACCTTTGTGCGTTGCCTCACATTTTTTGTATAATTCATACATATCATCTGTCCTTACCAAGTGCAATTGCATACTTTGTTTACCTGTAATTCCTCCTAATCTGTCCGGGGTGACGATCTTTTCATCTGTGTCGCCGCTCTGCACTGTTATTCTTTCTCAGCACCCTATTGTGGATGCTCATCTATGCTTTTATCAACATGTCTTAAATATTCACCAATAAAGAATTTGATTTACTGCAATTGCTTTGACTTACCTCATTCATTAATAGTGCTTCCATCTCCCATTTTCCCCCTTTTCCCTCTCAAAGGGGTACCATTGGTTTCTGTCTTAGCTCATGGGAAGCATTTTCTGGTGTGTCAATTACCATACCGGTGCCGATCCATATACTAACATTCATTACTGATCCGGATTCACCTGGTATATCGGTTTGGTATCCCTACCCTTCCTTTTCTCTCTTCCTGATTCTCCCATTTTTTGTCACATTTATATGTACAGTTATAGTCAGTAGCAGAGTGAACCTAAAAATAACATAAAAGAACACAGAAAAACAAAGAAAAACAAGGGCCTGCCGGTTAATCTGGAGAAAATGAGAAGTTTGACTCAGTGGAGATATAGTTTGTGCAGTATATCAATGTTTATAATTTTTACATATTAATGCGTGGAGGCATATTATGACAGTTGTCCCAATTTGAAGAGTTTGGCTTAGTTTCTTTATGATTTGCTAATAAGGATTCCATAAGGTAATTATTATGTACAGCAGCGAGGATTTGGTGAGCCCTTAAGACAGCCATGTCAGTTTTTTGTCTGCAAAATAAGCATGGGTTTGCAATCCATGTGGTTTCTGTGTTGTGCCCACAAAATAAAACTACTTTCCCTGCAGCAGCTAAAGAAAAAAGGACATCCGTTCTAGGCAAATCCGACTAGAACTAGAAAAGCAGACAGTAAGGATATGACCAATGCATATAACAAATTGGGTATAATATTGCTGCAATGATTCACACCTGTTTTTGGTTTCAAAAATTCCAGCTGGGCTTAGTGGTTGAATCTCCTACCTCAATGATTTTCTCTTCATTGTCCTTTTAATATCCTCATTGTGTCTTTAATAGAATGTCTGTAAACAGCTTAACTCTTCAGGTATAGAAAGGGTAAAAATGCAGTTGTAATTAATTCTCTAAAACAAATCCATATGAATTTTAGGACATTGGGAGCTTTTTCAAATCTTTTTAGTCTTTCTTTTCTTTGAAGACATTAGTGAGAGTTTGCTTCTTTTGTTCCCTGCTGATATGGACAAAGTCGACCAGACATCCATCTGAGCGTACCTGCTGAGCAAATCGCATTAGGCCTCTGTCATTCTTAATGAGTTAAACAAATTATCGTGCACCAGCTAATCTATGGTTAGATAGTAACCGGACACCCTGGAAAAATGAGACTATCTGATCATAATAGTTTCAAACCTATGTATCTGTTACAATAATATTAAGATTAATAAAACTAATTGTAACTACAAAGCAGTTTTATTGATCTACAGATATTAGGATACAGAGCTGATAATATTATGAGGTTTTCATTACCAGAATTCCTAAAATGTAGGTCAAACACTGGGAAAAAAGTTGGTTTGGGTCCTGCACTTGACCCCGAACATGAATCCCATTAAAGTCAATGGGGACATGATTTTGACACCCAATAATGGCTGCAAAATGGGGCTAGTAAGGGTAAGAGGTCTGGGAAATGATGGTAATAACAGGGCAGTTGCCATGGCAAAATTGGGCAAGGGAAACTACTTACAATAATAACATAACATAAAAAAATGCAATAAACAAAGAAATGTAAAAAAAAGTAAATATAAAAAATGCTGTTAATATCAGTGTACTAGAAGACAGGTCGAGTAGCGAAAATTGGGCCTGACCACTACTGTTTGTTGCATAGGAGGCAGATAGAATGACATTGATTGGCAGCCATAAATTTTAAATGAATTCAACCACTTAAAAAAAACAGCTAAAGATAGTTATCTAGGCTCCTCTTGATCTTGATCCCAGCACTTGTCTTTGCTAAGCTTGGGCAGGATCACCTAGAAAAGAAACTTATATTTAGCAGAACCAATTATGCTAATATTGCATCCCCTTTCCACCTCCCTCTCCCATGCTCCCCTCATACACCAAAATAAAAAAATGGAAACACCTGAGGCTGTTGGGTTGTCTAAGCTACCACCACCACCTCACCATACAAGGGAAGCGTTCAGCTTTCTATTCTCTAAACAATGGAGAAACGGCGGTAGCTTAGCCCATCTCACCGATAAGACCTAGTCCAGACTTGGAGAGTTGCAAAATTGCTGGACTTTGAAAAGCTACCATTCCGGACAGCTTTAAAAGTATTATGGCAATGGCTGTCCCATAATACTTCATTCCCTGTGCTACTACTTTTAACTGCCCACTGGGTTAATGTAGTGGCAGCTGGGCCATGGGCATGAAACTCTGTGGTCGGGGGTGAACCAAGCTTTTCTGCTGCCTGAGGCGAGCCATAAAGAGACGCCCCCCATATATGTAATATATAAGTGAGTGTCAGGACCAGATCCATCATATTGGTTTGGTGTGAAAATAAAGCAATGGAAAAAAACATACAGCCTACAGTAGTATAAAATGCATACAGCATACCGCGATGTAGTATAAAATGCATATAATGTAATATCCACCTTGGTTCTGCTACACCTTAGCTCTGAAACATGTCTCCAATATTACTTTGTCTTCTTTTATTGTCCAGGAAGGTTCTGCCTCGTCCTCTACTTGGGGAGAGAGGGGGGCGCCGGGAGAGGGGGGAGGAGCGGAGCAAAGGGGGAGCAGAGCAGAGGGGGGTTTGGATGGGGGATGAGGGGGTCGTTATGCGGGGTGGGAGCCTGGAGTGGACAGGTGGGGCTGCACTTCGGGCAGGGGGATGTGCTGGCCGGCGGGAAAACAAATGTGGATGTGCCGGCATGCAGAGGGGCAGCATGTGCGATCGGGCCGCCAGCAGGACGACAGCATGGGTGGACGGCAGCAGGGGGATGGCAGCACGACAGCATGGGCGAATGGTAGACTCGGCAGGCCGTGCAGCGGCAGCATGGGCGGACTGGTGGGTGGCAGCACGGACAAGCGGGCCCACGACACTGCCCCCTCATGCAGCAGGTGGCGCACCGCCTGAGGCAAGATTAGAATCTCCTTCTTCCTTCCTCTTCTCCTGCCTTCTCATCCAGTGAGACTGGCACCACCATTTTCAGTGCACTCATGGGTAAATGGTAGCAAGCTGTACTGAAAATCTGTTTAGGCAAAAGACCCCACACCACCCAAAATAAGGAAAAATTCCCTCCCTACCCCTAGGGTAACTCCATGGAAACTAAATGAATTTATACAAACAGCAACTTTTTACAAAACAACAGAAACTTTTGAGAAAAACAGGAACTTTATTAAAAAAACTAAAACTTTATAGCTAAACAGAAACTTTTTAGAAAAACTGAACTACTTAGAAATGTTTTGTTCCAATGCAGAGGAGTAAAAGTTGTCAGAGCAATCTACACATTGCTTGTACACTATTGCTGGCCCAACAGTGGCCAGGTACTTCAATGCCATGCCAGGGGATAGCTTTTGAAGAGGGGGAGGAGAAGGAATTTTCGCAGCTCATGGGCATCACTGGAGTATGACTGGGGGGATGTCAAGGAGGAGGAGACACCTCACATTGAGGACGGTTTGTCTTTGCCTCTGGGCAGCCTTGTCTACATGAGTTACTACGGTTCATGTTCTAGTAACTACGCAACCAATGCTATGTTTCCTGCATAGTCAGCAGTGCCGTTTACTTGGTGGCCACCCTGCTGGATCCTGGCTATAAGGATATAGTCTTTTTTAGAAAAGATCGTATAAATAAAAAAGGGGGAGGGGTTTGTTTATATGTGAATTCTTGCCTCAAGCCTGTCCTGCGAGATGACATCAGTGACGCAAATGTTGAGTCCCTATGGGTGGAGATAAGGGGAGGGAAATAAAATAATAAAATATTACTCGGGGTTTGTTATAAGGCTCCAAATATAATGGAGGCAGCAGCGGAAATTCTGATAAGTGAAACGGATGTGGCTTCAAAGCATTGTGAAGTACTTATCATGGGGGTCTTCAATTACCCAGATATTGACTGGGGGGACAGAAACCTGCAGGTCCTTCAAAGGAAGCAGGTTCTTGTCAACAACAAAAGACAATTACCTGTCACAACTAGTTCTGGAGCCAACAAGAGGGGGGGCACTACTGGACCTTATCCTTACCAACAGACCTGAGAGAGTATCAAAACTGCAGGTTGGGGGCAACCTGGGTAAAAGTGATCATAATATCATTGATTTTGTATTACGCTTTACTAAGAGCGTTAGGGAAGGGGCAACCAACACTCTAAACTTCAGGAGGGCAAATTTTTTCAGCAACTAAGGGAAGACCTTAAAGGCATAGACTGGGATAATGTTCTCAAAGACAAAATCCCCCCCCCCCCCCAAAAAAAAAAAAAGGGACTTTTTCTCATACATTCTAAAACAGTCCTGTGAGAAACACATACCTTATGGGAAAAAGCATAAGAGGAAAAAGAAAAAAACAATGTGGTTAACTACTCTTGTAAGGAAACTAATAAGCGAGAAATATAAGGCGTTTAAGGTGCTAAAATGTGAAGGTAGTGGTGAGGCATTACAGGATTATAAAGAGAAAAATAAATCCTGTAAAAAGCAGGAAAAGGCTGCATAAATAGTGACTGAGAGAAAAATTGCCAGGGAGAGCAAAAATAAAAAAAAATTGTTTTTCAAGTATATAAGTGATAAGAAACTAAAAACTGAGAGTGTGGGCCCCCTTAGGAATAACATGGGGGTCATGGTGGAAGGAGGTAAGGAAAGGGCCAATCTACTGAATGTTGCCTTCTCAACTGTCTTTACCCAGGAAAATCCCCTGGTGGAAGACACAATCAGGAATAATGTAAATAATCTTTGGAATGTCAATAGTTTAACTCAGGTAGAGGTAGGGCGCCGCCTCACAACCACTAACATAGATAAATCACTGGGGCCAGATGGCATACACCCCCGGGTTCTGCATGAACTATGTACCGTGATAGACAGACCATTATTTTTTATATTTGAAGATTCACTGAGGACTGGTTATGTTCCACAGGACTGGCGCATAGCAAATCTGGTACCATTTTACAAAAAAGGATCAAAAAGCGATCCTGGAAACTACAGACCTGTGAGTCTAACTTCTGTGGTGGGGAAAATAATTGAGGGGTTTGTTGGAGATGCTATCCTGGAGTATCTCACTGTGCATAACCTTATAACCCAGCGTCTGATTGGTTTCTACGAGGAGGTAAATTCAAGACTGGACCTGGGGGATGCTGTGGATGTTGTATATCTGGACTTTTAAAAGGCAATAAAAACAATGCCGCATAAAAGGTTGGTATATAAAATGAGACTGCTGAGAATAGGGGAAAATCTGTGTATTTGTACAATGTACAAATACTTGAACGGACAGTACAAGGATCTTTTCGAAGATCTTTTTATACCTAGGCCTGTGACCAGGACAAGGGGGCATCCTCTACACCTAGCGGAGAGGCGGTTCTACCGTCAACATAGACAATGGTTCTTTACTGTAAGAGCAGTAAGACTGTGGAACTCTCTTCCGCAGGAGATGGTTATGACGGACTGTATGTACATGTTCAAGAGGGGCCTGGATGACTTTCTGAAGAGAAAAAATATCACGGGTTATGGGGATAAAACATTTATTTAATTCTTAAAGGTTGGACTTGATGGACTTGCGTCTTTTTCCAGCCTTATACACTATGATACAATGATACTATGATAACATAGCATCCTTGATTTCACGACTAGCAAGTGGTAGGAAATTAGGACATGCAAGTACACCCTAGTGGAGGCACTACTAGCTGAGTTCCTATCTTACATTGAGGGCTCAGTAGCAGTAAGAGGCCAACTTAGAAGGGAGGGTTAGCATGCCCACATGTTCATTTCGCAGCATTCACTATCCACAAGGAAGGGCCTGTTTTTTCCCATGATCACCAGTGCTGATTACTCGGTGGCAGGCCTGGGAACTTATCTATTTAGTAATCTTTGTTCAGGTACCTTATCTCCATAGTTAGCTTTACTCTGGTGCTCTATCTATGGAGGAGGGGAGCACCGTGCTCCGTGTTCCGGAGTTGTGGTGTCTGTAGTCATGGAGACCAATGTGTGATAATAACGGAGGCCCGAAGTGGACAAAGTGAGTCTTGAAAGTGGAGGGACATTGCTAGGTGACTGAGAAACTTCGGAAGCCTGGTGGGGACAAAAAGTCTCTCCCGGGAAAGGAGCATCAACAAAGCAAAGTTTTGAGGGAGCGGTGGGAACTAAGCTTGCGGTAAGTAAGAGACTATTGGAAAGGATAGTGCGAGGTCCCAAGAGGTATTGTTAAGCTTTCTCGCTATAAGGAGGCGGATAAAATGGGGGTATGAGTGTTTTACATGGATTCCATTACGGCATTCAGTCCGTTTGGGTGTAAGGTGCCTAGTTTATAAATCCAATATGATTCACGCATGTTCAAGGTTTTTATTCTATTTGTGTTATTTTCTGGTATTTGTTCAATAGGGGTTAATATGAGATTTTCAAATGAACAGTCATTTTCAAGCGTTAGATGTTTGGACAGACTTTGCTTCAGATAACCTGTTTTGGCTTTATGTCTGTGACCGTTCATTCTTATTCGTAGAGTCTGAACTGTGCGACCCAAATATTGTAGGCCGCATATACAGTTAATAACATATATAACAAAGTCTGAAGCACAGGAGAGTTCCTGTTTGATCTGAAAGGTTTCGCCTGTGTGTAAAGATTTCACTGAATTGGCCCCGGAATTGATCATTTGGCAGCATAGGCATTTTTTGTGACCATATTTATTTACTCCTTTTTTGGAGCCTGTGGTGTTCTTCTGGACATCAGTCGATCTAAGTTTACTAGGGGCTAGTACGTTCTTAAGGGTGGTGTTTTTTCGAAAGATAATCCTAGGTCTACTAGGGATAAGGTCCTTAAGATGTGGGTCCTTTAGCAAGATTCCCCAATGTTTGTTGAGGACCTTGCGGATTTCTCTGCTACCCTTGTCAAAGGTGGTAATAAAGCTGAGACTGAAGGGCTTTTTTATGGTGTCATTGTTGGTCTCCACTTTTTTCTCTCTCAGGCAATCTTTTTGATCGCGCACCAGATTTCTCATGTATGCTTCTTTGATAAGGGCTTTAGGATATTTCTTATCTAGGAAGCGTTTATTAAGAGTGCAGGATTGTTCCTTATAGTCATCAGTAGATGTGCAGTTTTTTCTGATTCGGTGATATTGACTAAAGGGGACATTTTTTAGCCATTTGGAGTAATGGGCGCTCCCATACTCCAAAAAACTATTACTGTCGACTGATTTAAAGTGTGTCTTAGTTGTGATGTTATTATGAATATCATGTGACAGTAGGAGGTCTAGGAATACAATTTCCTTGCTTTCAATATTCATAGTAAATTTAATGCCCAATTCGTTTCTGTTCAGATTTAAAATTAAAGGCATCCTGTTCCTCTCCACTCCAAATAAAAAAGAGATCATCTATGTATCTTTTATAATACAAAATCTGCGATGACCATTCGTGTTGTTTATGGATGTATAGGGACTCGAACCTCCCCATAAATAAGTTGGCATAACTTGGGGCGGCTCGAGTCTCCATAGCAGTACCTTTCTTTTGAATGTAAAATGAATTTTCTAACATGAACAAATTATGTTCAAGAATGAATTTAAGACTATTAGTTAAAAACGAGGTTTGCTTGTCGGGGAAGGATGTATGGTTCATGAGATACCAATACGTTGCTTCCAAACCCAAAGAGTGTTGGATGTTTGAGTATAAAGAAGTAATGTCTAAGGTAAGAAATCGATAGTTTTTCTTCCACTGAAAACATTGTAAATCTTGAGAGGCATAGTACGATGGTAGTTGGGTAACTACGGGTTGTAGATATAGATCTAAGAAGTGGGATAAATTGCAAGTTAGTGAGTCGATACCAGATATAATTGGACGACCAGGGGGATCAGTAAGGTTTTTGTGAATTTTTGGTAAGTGGTAAAAGATGGGTATGGTGGGATGTTCAATGGTTAAAAATTTTTTCTCCTTTTTATTGAGTATGTCGTTATTATATGCCTCCTTAACAGGGCATTATAGCAATCGAGGTGTGTTTTGATGGGATTATTTGGTAGTCTGGTATAGTATTTGTTTTCTCCCAGGATTTTGTAAGCCTCTTTGAGGTAATCTGAGCGTTCCTGGATCACAATCCCCCCACAATTTGATTATGCCCTCAGGTGAGCGGCTAAGTTTTATCATATCTATCTTTTTTATTACCACTACTACTCCACGAGGTCAGTGCACCTGTTTCTCTTCTTCTTCTTCTTGCTGATAGTGGGGACCTTAAGGCCACATTCATATGATATGCTTTAACTGCATTTTGAAACGCATTTCAAGTGCACAGAGAATAACTTCTCCTCTAACACACAGATGTGTTTAGTTATAAAACAAAACATTTCGGACTAATGTGTTCATGGAGGAGTTACTCTTGTTCTTCTCGAAATTGCATTTTAACCCCTTAGTGACGCGGTCTGAGAAGGCTCTAGTGACCAAGCATTTTTAGCGAATTTTTGCATGTGGCGGTTTAAAAAGCAAGTTAAAATGTAATAAAAGTTTAAATATTTTTTTTTTATTTTTAGTCTTATTTGGGGTCAAAAGTAGAAAAAGGGCTTTTTTTGTCATTTATAGCACATATTTTTCAATTTTCAAATTAACTCAAAATTAACATTATTAATGAATTCCCTATTTTGTTTTGATTGTTTTAATATATAATATGTACACATTTACATGTGCACATTTACTTACCCATTTCATGGAGTACCCCAAAAGTGCATTGTCCGTGTATAATGCACTGTGCCACGATTCACAAAGATTGTGCGCCCGATATCCTGCATGTGTCTCTTCCCCGCTCAGGTCCGCCGGAGTTCACCTTCTTCTTCCTGGTGTATGTAAGTGCATTGTCTTGCGACACAATTTGAATCTTAAATCCCGCACTCAGTCCAAATCAGTCACATTGAAGCCAGTGAAGCTAACATCAATTCTTCACTATCAGTAACAGTGATGGGGTGACATGATCAGTATAAGACACAGTCCTTATATAGCATGGTCATTTCCATCTGTTTTATAATGCTAAAGTAAATATTTCTCATGGTTAATTACATTTCTTCTTCAGTAATATGGAAGATTTAGGATGAGTTTATGACTTATGAAGCCCATCTTACTTGACATTCCCTCTATAGAGACTGCTAGTGATGTATCTGCTGGAAGAGATGAGAAGATTATTAGTAAGTCTATTCTTACATGTATATAATTATTGTAAGAAGTAGTTCATGTGTATTATACCTCACCATAAGATCATTGTTATTGCTATGGGTAACAAGGAGGACATAACATATCAAGAACTGCTTAACTGCATATTGCAGCAAACACCAACCAGTAACGCCCAAGGATCGCGGGTAGTAACCCGCTGCCGGTGGCATTAAATAGCTAGCAGTGCGATCTGTTCCTATGGCAGCCTCGGGTGCCACAGAAACCTGAGGCTGTCTCTTTTTACACAATGTATTACAATGTGTGATTTGCACATTGTAATAGATGTATAAAATCCCTATATACTGCCATACTGTAGTCTGGTATGGTATGATAGGATCAATCAGACAACCTAGGGTTAAAGTCCCCTCGGGGGTCTAAAAAATAGTAAAAATAGAATAGTAAAATTCAAATCACCCTCCTTTCCCTATAATCTAAGTGGCAACCGGTCTTCACCAGAGCCCACCGCAAAGCGGGTGGTCTTGCTGCGGCGTGGTGCCACCAGGTCATTCCACAGGTGCGACTAGCCTGTGGTGGCAGCCAAGGTCGAGGTGCAGAATAGACAAGCAGTCTTGGAATCGGGCACAAGCAGGCAGTCAGGGCAGGCGGCAGAGATGCAGAGGTCAGGTCCGGAGTCAACAACAGGAGATCAAGCAGGGCAGGAAGGGAAACAGGAACAAGGACGGGAACAACACTAGGAAGAGGTGAGTGCGGGCCAGGTGATGGGGCATATATTTGTGAAATATAAAATAATCAGATTTTTAGATTTTTCAATTACAAAATAAGAAGTAGATAACATTACAATGAAATTCTAGCAATTATATAAAATAAGAAATGAATATAATGACAATAATGAATAATAAAGAAATTATATTGGATGATATAATCTGCTATAACAGATATCGATGTACAGTAATCACCTACTGGATATTATGTGACTGCATTGTAGTGTCACGATTATAGTGATAAGACCTGCACCCCATGTAGTTCTATACCACAGAACTTCCTTATAGACAACAATATCCTCTGATAAACTTTCACGTCCTATAGTTTCTATATGCATGTATAATGTGTATTATGGCCAATGGTCACACAGTACTCTAGGTGCAGGCTACACTGTGCCAATACATGGATTACTATGGGTTAATTTAGTGACTATTCTAACCTACCATAGAGAGAAATTGGTAAATGTGATTAGTGACTCCAATGTGTAACCATGAATGTTTCTATATCACTATATAACTATAGTAGTGCTCAATTTACATTGTTTCTATACAAGAGGGGGTCATGAAATCACTTTATGATGAGACTAATGTATAGGTATAATGTCAGACATAGATAAGATATAGATAAGATATAGAGTGGCAGAACTGACCTTGGACGCCGGTAACCTGGTTATTATATCTGCAGGTAGCATATGTAGAATGGTGCTAGAACCTAAATGTATGGAAGAAGTTCTTTGTTAGGGGATTCATTTTTATGGGTAAATATCTAAAAAAAATGTGGTACTTGAAGCATGATGGAATATGAAAACCCTTCCTTCCCTCCCTCCCTCATTTTCTCTCATTTTGTATATCAGAGATAAATGTAACTTACTGACAGAGTGGACAGTCAGCCACGCCACAAAAATAACTCTAGGACCATCCTGCACCTTGGAAGCAGTGGTAATAGCATATGCTATTAAGGTGGCCAAGCCACTGTTTTAAGCATTCATTACCACAGGGCAGCTGTGGGATGTGGAACAACTCCCAGCCATTTCATATGCAAAAAGTATTAATTTCTTGGTGCAATCCCTTCAGCTGTGGGGGTCATATCCAAGAATAACAATCAAATTTCAAATGGCAACATTTATGGGATATTATCTTTACACAGGTACATTATATATATATATATATATATATATATATATATATATATGCAGATGAATTAAATTAAATGTAAATGCCTAGGTGAGAATACCCCTTTAAGGAAGATGATCAGGTTTCCAGATCTTTGCTGCAGTGAATACAGGATGGCTGATTTACACAAACTGCTTAAATAATAAAGTAAGACAGGGTAACAGGAACATATACCTATAAATGGGTCAATTCTACTCAAGCAATTTATGATATTTCTTGGAAACCAATAACTTTTTATTGATTAATGTTAGCAAAACTTCCACTTCCAACTGCAGACCACAGGCTTTCAATTTTAGTTGATAAATTACACTGATTCTGATTCTCTTTAATATTTGTGTACTTACTATTCTCATCTTTAATTTCCTCTGTTAGCTTCCATCTCCATTAGGGAAATCAGAACAAAGATACCCAATATATTTTGTCACCTTTCTATGCCAGGAATAAGCCCAACACATATTGCCTAACCTTTACCAAGAAAAGTAGCATCTCATAGCAGATTGATAGGTAACAGTCTCAATGCCCATCTGGGGTATTTTACTAGCAACACAGTGGGGCAGATTTACTTACCCGGTCCATTCGCGATCCAGCGGCGTGTTCTCTGAGCTGGATTCGGGTCCGTCCGGGATTCATCAAGGTAGTTCCTCCGCCGTCCACCAGGTGGCGCTGCTGCGCTGAAAAGCATCTGAACGCGCTGGAGTTTACCGGACCGGACCAAGTGAAGGTAAGCGCGTCCCAAGCCACACATTTCTTTTTTTAAATACGGCGTTTTTTCTGAATCCATCGGGTTTTCGCTCGGCCACGCCCCCCGATTTCCATTGTGTGCATGCCAGCGCCGATGCGCCACAATCCTATTGCGTGCGCCAAAATCCCGGGGAAATCGGCGCAAATCGGAAATATTCGGGTAACACGTCGGGAAAACACGAATCAGGCCCTTAGTAAATGACCCCCAGTATAACCAAGCAAAAGCACAAACCTTACAAGAGAAATTCCTGCCATATTCTGATTCTTGAGCCTTGTCAATTGATCTTGACTGCAAACATCAGTGACTCAGGGGCAGAAGTGTTGTTTCTCCATCTAAAATCATCTCATTACAGTTACATGACTTTAATTCCACTGAGTTCTGAGAAATCCTGATTTTTCTTGCAATTGAACAACACATTTCACTGCAGACCCTGGTGGCTGCTTGCCGACTGCTCTTCCCAGAATGCAGCTGTGTAGGATCACACTAGTATTAATTGTCATGTACTTACTGAAATAAAAACATGGGGTTAGAGACATATTGAGCTGGCTGACACACACTATTACAAATTGCCTCCATACAAATCAATATTTATGTTTTCAGATAATGCTATTTTACCTGTGCTCAATGGTTGGCACTGAGGTGTCAGGCATTGGCCGATGAGATTAATGAATGCTGCTGTTCCTCCTACCTGAAAGGATCTGTCAAAATATTTCATTTCCATTAAAAAATAAAAGTATGGTACGTTTTCCATTGTCCTCCAGAAAACATAAGGAAAGGTCGCTTTGAAACTGCCCGATCACAGCATAGTCCTCTGACCTTTTCAGAATCTTCCATTCTTCTATTGGAATGTCATTTATTAAACTTGTGTGGGTCATATTTCCAAATTGTTGTGTCTTAAATGACAACTGAAATGCTTTTGTAGAATGAACCAATACATTTCCAGGAGAAGATGCTTATAATATATCAGTTGGACGTTAGGATGTAAATGTTGCCAATTCATCAATGGTTGGAATTTATGGAACGTAGCCTACAAGGTCTGCTACTAAAAGAGTTTGATAAGAAGGGGAAATGTTAACATCCTGATAGAACATGCCTCATAAAATTATTAGATGTCACAATGCTATCTCTCATTGAGGTAAGTAACAGTGTCAAAAGGCTTAGGCTCCTATAAAGGGAAAAGATAGAAAAGCTTGGTCTAAGAAACCAAACCATTTCTTTTAGATCTTGATAATGTAAAAGTCACAATCTGGAAAATCATTAGAAGGATTTCATTAACAGTTTTGATGCATGTCCATCATAATCTTATCAATAAAGACTTTAGTTGGTTTTCATCAAGGCGTCTAGGCTAGAGATGAGCGAACATGCTCGTCCGAGCTTGATGCTCGTTCGAGTATTAAGGTACTCGAGACGGCTCGTTGCTCGGACGAGTATTTCCCCTGCTCGAGATCGAGCATTTAATTAAAAAAACACAGTGAAGAACAATGAAGAATAGAATAAAAACAGTGAACACAGTGAACACAGGATCATTTAAGTGAAAAACACAGTGAAGAACACAGTGAAGAATAGATTACAGATGTTCGGCACATCTGCTTACTTGTCGGGAGATACGCGCGGAACGGTGCGAACAAAATAGTATGTGAAGAACAATATATATGTGTGAAGAACACATTGAAGAACACGGTGAGCAGGACAGAGACAACGGGGAGCAGCACAGAGACACCGGGGAGCAGCACAGAGACACCGGGGAGCAGCACGGAGACATCGGGCAGCGGCAGCACAGAGACATGGGGCAGCGGCAGCACAGAGACATGGGGCAGCGGCAGCACGGAGACATGGGGCAGCGGCAGCACGGAGACATGGGGCACGGAGACATGGGGCACGGAGACATGGGCACGGAGAGCAGCGGGGCACGGAGACATGGGGCACGGAGACATGGGCACGGAGAGCAGCAGGGCACGGAGACATGGGGCACGGAGACATGGGCACGGAGAGCAGCGGGGCACGGAGACATGGGGCACGGAGACATGGGCACGGAGAGCAGTGGGGCACGGAGACATGGGGCACGGAGACATGGGCACGGAGAGCAGCGGGGCACGGAGAGCAGCGGGGCACGGAGACATGGGGCACGGAGACATGGGGCACGGAGACATGGGCACGGAGAGCAGCGGGGCACGGAGACATGGGGCACGGAGACATGGGCACGGAGAGCAGCGGGGCACGGAGAGCAGCGGGGCACGGAGAGCAGCGGGGCACGGAGAGCAGCGGGGCACGGAGACATGGGGCACGGAGACATGGGGCACGGAGACATGGGGCACGGAGACATGGGCACGGAGAGCAGCGGGGCACGGAGAGCAGCGGGGCACGGAGAGCAGCGGGGCACGGGACAGCGTATCTCCCGACAAGTAAGCAGATGTGCAGAACATCTGTAATCTATTCTTCACTGTGTTTTTCACTTAAATGATCTTGTGTTCACTGTTTTTATTCTATTCCTCACTGTTCTTCACATCTGTTAACTTGTCGGGAGATAATATACGCGCGGAACAGTGAAGAATAGATTGCAGATGTTTGCATACATCTGCTAACTTATCAGAAGACATTCTTTTTCAATTAATTAACACATTTTATTCCCAAACCATGGTCCCTTTGAAAAATGCTCGAGTCTCCCATTGACTTCAATGGGGCTCGTTATTCGAGACGAGCACTCGAGCATCTGGAAAAGTTCGTCTCGAATAACGAGCACTCGAGCATTTTAGTGCTCGCTCATCTCTAGTCTAGGCCATTGGCATGGGGCAGAAGCCCTGGAACAATCGCAAATGCTAGCACATGCGATTATTTTCACTGTGCAGGCCCCCACCAGATACATCAAGAGGCCGGAGCCTTTTGATGTATCCAGCTGTGCCAGGTGCATGGCGGGGCTATCATTCTCCACTATACTTTTCATTAGTGCATTATAATCTATCGTAATAATCTAAGAAATGGTCTATTCTGTCGATAAGGGACTGCTCTCCCACATATAGAATGTTATTACATTTTTAAAAAATACCTCTATCTTAGTGGTCATGGAAGCACCCAGGGAGAGATGTGTAGTGTTCCAAAGTTGATATTTTGATTGCTTGAGTACAGTTTTATAGGTTTTTCATGCATTTTTGATGGTTCTAGGTATTTTTATAATGTATTGCCAATGAGCATTCAAGGTTAAAGTACTGCAATACTGAGCAGTAAACCTTGTTCACCCAGGCAAGCTGTGAGATTACATATTGGAAGACCATCCATGCATTTCCACGATTTCCCTTAAGATTGAGGTTGATTACCGTATTTTTCGGCCTATAAGGCGCACCTTTAACCCCTTAACGACTTGGCCTTTTTCAGTTTTTTCACTTCCATTTTTCACTCACCAACTTCAAAAATCTATAACTTTTTTATTTTTCCACATAAAGAGCTGTGTTATGGCTTATTTTCTGCGTAACAAATTGCACTTCATAGTGACGGTATTTAATATTCTATGGCGTGTACTGGGAAGCGGGAAAAAAATTCCAAATGCAGTGAAAATGGTGAAAAACCACATTTGTGACGTTTTCTTGTGGGCTTGAATTTTACAGCTTTCACTCTGCGTCCCAAATGACATGTCTACTTTATTCTTTGGGTCGGTACGATCATGTGGATACCAAATTTGTATAGGTTTTATAATGTTTTCATACATTTAAAAAAATTAAAACCTCCTGTACAAAATATTTTTTTTTTATTTTGCTATCTTCTGGGGCCAATAACTTTTCATACTTTGGTGTACGGAGCTGTGGATAGTGTCATTTTTTGCGAATTTTGATGCCGTTTTCATTACTATAATTTTTGGGACTGTGCAACCTTTTGATCACTTTTTATAAATTTTTTTTATATTTTTCAAAATAGCAAAAAAATGCCATTTTCGACTTTGGACGCTATTTTCCGTTACGGGGTTAAACATAGTGAAAAAACATTATCATATTTTGATAGATCGGGCATTTTCGGACGCAGCGATACCTAATGTGTTTATGATTTTTACTGTTTATTTATTTTTATATCAGTTCTAGGGAAAGGGGGGTGATTTGAATTTTTAGGTTTTTTTATTATAATTTTTTTTTTAAACTTTTTTTTATTTTTACTTTTACTATTTTTCAGACTCCCTAGGGTACTCTAACCCTAGGTAGTCTGATCAATCCTATCATATACTGCTATACTACAGTATGGCAGTATATGTGGATTTTACTCCCCATGCATTACAATGTGCAATTAGCACATTGTAATGCATGGGTTAAAACGAAGTAGCCTCGGGTGTTCGGAACACCCGAGGTTACCATGGCGACGGATCGCCGCTCCCCGTGACGTCATCGGGGAGCAGCGATCCACGACAAGATGGCGGCGCCCATGCGGCGCCATCTCTTTGAAGCCGCCGGCAGCATTGCCGGCGGCGATCGCGGAGAAAACACCCGCAATCGGTGCTAGCACCGATCGCGGGTGTTACCGGTAAGCCTTTGCTGCAATATGCAGCAAAGACTTACCGGCTATGGAGAGGGCTCGGCCCGCGAGGGGGTTAGTAAATGCCTGCTAAGACATCTAGGTTCATATATAAGGCGCACTGGAGTATAAGGCGCAGGATCAAAAGCAGTACCTAAAAATGACCAGCAGGTGGCAGACCTGTGCACAGTTGAAGCCAGCTACACTTCCCGGGAAACTTGTCTTCAGGTGTCAGAGAGCTCCGATCTCAGAGGTATGGGCTGCTGGGGGTTAATGCAGGGTGATGCAGCAGGGGTTAAGCGGTCTCCCTCTGCCCCTTCTCCTTCCCTCCTCAGCCAGGGTGTTATTCCTGTGGGGTTCCCTGTGGCTCCTTCTCTTTCCCCTGTTACAGGGCTGTCAGGTATGACTTTACTGATGATGATGATTGCCTGTGTTCAGCACTATGGCAGCTCCGGTCTCTCCGTGCTAGGGGAGGGCAGGATGGGCACAATGTTAGTTGTGGTGCCAGGGCACTTCAGGAGCTAGGGACCCTGTATACTGTGTGGGAAGGTGCAGGAAATTTCTGGGGATGGAGCTATTAAACACTGGTAATTGTACAGTACATCTTGTCTGTAGTACATTTCTGTATAAGATCATATATAAGGCGCACCGGCCTATAAGGCCGAAAAATACGGTAAATACTTCAGTGCCAGAAAATGAAATCCACTGTCACACAAGAGCTGAAGACTGCCCACTTGAAGGCACCGTAAACAAGTCTCTGTAGGCCTAGCCATTGCCACTTCAATGTGCTATCAACCTCCCACTCTTGAGTGACATCACGGTGTGTACCTATGCTATAGAGCCTCACATTTCACACATAAAGCCCCGTCCACCTATGAAACCTGGAGTCTTAATGCTAATGTCTATGCCTCTAGCACCCAGCACCCAATTTTGTCAGGGAAACCCCATTCATCAGCATCCTTAAAACTACACAGACACAGTCCAGGAGGCTTACAACTACCTTACATACCCCTTACCACTTATTTGCCTATGAAATGCTACTGCTCAAAGTGACTCTGCTCATCGATACAGTCACACACTTATTTCATCCACTTCCTAGCTGCCACCTCCTGTAATTATGGCTTAGGAGATAACAACACCAGGACCACACACATACACCCATATACACACACTCTTAGATGCCATACAGTTCACCTGGATGCACACTACCTATAGCTACTGCTAGCATACCGACACTCACAGGGTAACACGGCTTAGCTGTGTTACCCCGGACAATTTAATATACAAGACGCACAGTGCTTATAGGTTATAAAACTACTGAAACAAACAGAAATACATAAATAAACAGTAAAAATAAAAATGGATAAAATCAAGTAAAACAGGTGTTTTACTAATTAGATTGGCAAGAGATCCCCAGAGGAGAACTGATAAAATCCTGGACAGCTCTGCAAAATTTGTTGCATCTTCTGAAACTGACCCGGAGCCATTGTTGGTATACTCTTTTTGAATAACCACCTAATCTGCCTTTGTCATGTGAGAGGGGTGTGGCCACAATTGGGTCATATTTCCTAATTATGTTACATATTCTTCCAGGGGTGTCCTGAAAAGAAGATATGCCAAGCACATTTCCCAGCATGAATTCACACACCACTATGATATATTTAACCAATTTCCTAATTTCTATTTTCCCTAAATCTGAAATCCATGATGTTCAACACCCTAAGAATATTAGAGTTATGACAAGACTGGTTTTGAAGTATAGTTATGCATGATCTAAGACACCAGCTTACAGACATGGAATATACACTCAAGAGACTTGGAGTCACAGCATTTACAGTACATTAATTAAACATATTTGCATATTTCCCAGAATCCCCTAGGGGAGCATCAATAAGTCTCCACATGCCTATAATGCAGCCTTATTTGGCAAACTCTCCATAAAGAAAACCCTGATCCTAGTCCTCTCACTCAGCAAACCAGTTCCCTTCACTGTACTTAAGAGACCAAACCAGGTCAAGACAGTGCTGTCTACAGTTGGGAATCTGTTCTGCAATAGAGATGCTGGTTTGGTTTAATCTCACAACATGTCATTAGGGTTCTAGTAAGTTATGCTTGGTGTTAAGGGGGTTGCCTTGCAAGGTAGCTAAAAAGGCATTTTTTTCCTTTTCCCACCCTGGAAAACATATTCGATATTTCCCAGAATCCCTAGGTGTAGCATCAATGGCTAAAAGTCTCCACCAGCCCTTAAGGTAGCCTTAACTGGCAAACTCTCCATAATGAGAACTCTTGCTTACTGATTTTACATCAATTAACATTTTCTATTCATGAGACAGAGAACACACAAGAGCAGACACCAGGGGCAGAGTAAGCATTTGGCCTGGTGGATAGGTGATAATTCCATTATCTTACAGACAAGACGGTTTTAGCTGGGGGGATGGTGCATCATAACCCATAACTCATTGTAGCCATTAATGCTATTGTCTTTATGCTTTTGGGAAACAATAGACAGGTCTCTTCTTATTGGTGTGTAATGAGAGACCTATCAATCATACTCAGTTGAACAGGGAAAAGCAGGAGCAATGTCAACCCACAGAATCTTTTCCATGTGCCCTACAGACTCCTCTCCACATGTCTGATTGTAATAAATCTATGTGTCCAGTGAAACATATTAACATTAGAGATGAGCGAACACACTCATCCGAGCTTGATGCTCGTTTGACCATTAGCGTACTCGAAACTGCTCGTTGCTCGGATGGGTATTTCGCCAGCTCGAGAAAATGGCATCTCCCGCCGTTTAGATTTTTGGCGGCCAGAAACAGAGCCAATCACAAGCCAGGAGACTCTGCACTCCACCCAGCATGAGGTGGTACCCTTACACGTCGATAGCAGTGGTTGGCTGGACTTATCAGGTGACCCTGGAATAGACTAGCCGCTGCCCGCGCTGCTCGGATCATTCTCTGCCGTTAGGGAGAGAGTTGCTGCTGCTGCAGGGATAGCGTTAGGGTGTTATATTAGCTTACTGTTAGGCAGGAGTGAGTCTACAAGAACCCAACAGCCCTTGTTAGGGCTACAATAGCGTTATATTTTATTTATTTTTTTGTTTGCTTGTGGCTGGGCTTGCTGGCACTAGTAGTGCAGCTAGTACCATATTGTGAGGAATTTGCAGGGAGACTTGCGACCGTTGTGTTTAGCTCTTAGTGACACACAAATCCATCTCAAACACCTAAGTGGGACAATTTATTAGGGGTTTGATTTGAATTAGGTACAGTCTGCTGATTTATTTTTTTTTACGTTTATTTCTTTTTATAACTCAAAGTCATCAGGCACAGCACAAAATCCAGTTGTGTGCTGTCAGTGTAGGTTAGAAACTAGCCATAGCAATAGGATAGCATCGTTTTGTTTATAAAAAAAAAAAAAAAAAAACGCGCACACAAAAAACCAAAAAAAATTTACAGTTTACACTTTAATTTTGAAAATGTTTAACCTGAGGGCTAGGGGTAGAGGACGAGGGCGTGGACGTGGGCGTCCAACTACTGCAGGGGTCAGAGGCCGTGGTCCTGGGTGGGGTGAGACACCACCTGCTGATGAGGGAGCAGGGGAACGCCGCAGAGCTACACTCCCTAGGTTCATGTCTCAAGTTACTGGGACTCATGGTAGAGCACTGTTGAGGCCAGAAAAGTGTGAACAGGTGATGTCGTGGATTTCGGACAATGCTTCTAGCCATTTGTCCACCAGTCAGTCTCCCATGAAGTCCACCCAGGTCACCGAAATCAGCACTCCTCCAGCTCCTCCACCTCAGCCTCCTTCCCCCCAATCTCCCCCCTCCCAGGAAAATTTGGCCTTTGAACCGGCATACTCTGAGGAACTGTTTTCTGGACCCTTCCCAGAGTCACAAACCACTTGTCCAGTTGCTGCTAAGCTCTTTTCCGATGCCCAGGTTTTCCACCGGTCGCAGTCTGTGCGTGGTGATGACATTATTGACGTAGTGGAAGAAGTGTGTAAAGAGGTGTCGGACGATGAGGAGACACGGTTGTCAGACAGTGGTGAAGTTGTTGTCAGGGCAGGAAGTCCGAGGGGGGAGCAGACTGAGGGAGGATGATGAGGTGACAGACCCAAGCTGGGTTGATAGGCCAGCTGAACACAGTGCTTCTGAGACGGAGGCGAGTCCTATACCAGTAACAGGTTAGAAGAGGCAGTGGTGGGGCCAGACGTAGAGGCAGGGCCAGGGCTGGTGCATCAGCGCCAAATGTTTCACGTAGTCAAGCTCCCGTGGCAAGGGCTAGATTTTCAGAAGTCTGGAGGTTCTTTAAAGAAACACCGGATGACTGACGGACTGTGGTGTGCAACCTGTGCCAAACCAGGATCAGCAAGGTTTCCACCACTACCAGCTTAACTACCACCAGTATGCGCAGGCATATGAATGCTAAACACCCCACTCAATGGCACCAAGCCCGTTCACCTCCGGCCGGGCACACCACTGCTCCTTCCCTGTGTCATCTGCTAGTCAGCCCCCTGCCCAGGACCCCGGCCCAAACACCTCCCTTGCGAAAACCCCATCTTCGCCTCCACGATCCTCCACAACATCCAACAGCGTTCAGCTCTCCATACCCCAGACGCTGGAGCGCAAAAGGAAGTATAGTGCAACCCGTCCACGTCCACATCTCCAAACTGCCCTCAACGTCCACATCTCCAAACTGCTTAGCCTGGAGATGTTGCCCTATAGGCTGGTAGAGACCGAGGCCTTTCGAAACCTCATGGCGGCGGCCGTCCCCCGGTATTCGGTCCACAGCCGCCACTACTTTTCCCGATGTGCCGTCCCAGCCCTGCACAAGCACGTGTCAGACAATATCATCCGTGCCCTGACCAACGCCATTTCTGACAAGGTCCACCTGACCATGGACACGTGGATGAGTGCTGCCGGGCAGGGCCACTATATATCGCTGACGGCACATTGGGTTAACTTGGTGGAGGCTGGGACCGAGTCTGACCCTGGGGCTGGTCATATACTGCCGACGCCGAGGATTGCGGGGCCTACCTCGGTCCAGGTCTCTCAGGACTACTATGCCTCCTCCTCCTTCCACCCCTCCTCCACCTCCTCCTCCGAATTACCATCCGTGGGCATGGCACTATCAGTCGGTAGCTCTAGGCACAGCAGCAGAGCCGTCGCTAAGCGACAGCAGGCGGTGCTCAAACTGCTGAGCCTAGGCGATAAAAGGCACACCGCCCAAGAGCTATTACAGGGCATCATGGCGCAGACTGATCTGTGGCTGGCACCACTGAACCTGAAGCCAGGCATGGTTGTGGGTGACAACGACCGTAACCTGGTGGCGGCTCTGCAACTCGGCAGACTGACACATGTGCCATGCCTGGCCCATGTGTTAAATCTCATAGTTCAGCGGTTCCTCAAGACATACTCCAATCTGTCTGATTTGCTCACGAAGGTGCGCCGCATCTGTGCGCATTTCAGGAAGTCCAGCACAGATGCTGCCACTCTCAGGGGAGCGCAGCGCCGCCTCCAACTGCCCACTCACCGACTGTTGTGCGACGTGCCCACGAGGTGGAATTCAACATTAACCATGTTATCCAGAGTTTACCAGCAGCGCAGAGCGATTGTAGACTGCCAGATGTCAACTTCCACCAGAACTGGTAGTCAGGTCAGTCAGCTTCCTCAAGTCTACAATTAGGAGTGGACGGGGATGTCTGATATCTGTCAGGTGCTGAGTAGCTTTGAGGAGTCAACACAGATGGTCAGTGGCGATGCCGCCATCATCAGCCTCACCATCCCGCTGCTTGGCCTGTTGAAAAACTTTCTGGTCAGCATGAAGTCGGAAGCTTTGCGCCCGTCAAAAGAGACGGGGGAAGAAGATTCCCTTGTTGATAGCTAAAGCACCCTCAGGTCTGTTTCTCAGCGCATATCGGAGGAGGTGGAGGAGAATGTTGGCGAGACAGAAGAGGGGACCATTTTTCAGTCCTTCACTGTTCAGCGTGTATGGGCAGAAGAAGAGGAGTTGGAGGAGGAGGAAATGGAGAGTCAGGCCAGTGAGGGGAGTGAATTCTTGCACGTTGGTACTCTGGCGCATATGGCAGATTTCATGCTAGGCTGCCTATCCCGTGACCCTCGCGTTCAAAGAATTTATTCCAGCACCGATTACTGGGTATTCACTCTCCTGGACCCACGGTACAAGCAAAATCTTTCCACTCTCATCCCTGGAGAGGAAAGGAGTGTGAGAATGCATGAATACCAGCAGGCCCTGGTGCACAAGCTGAAACAGTATTTCCCTTCTGACAACGCTAGCGGCAGAGGGCGTACTTCTGCGGGACAAGTAGCGAGGGAGAGTAGGCAGCTTGTCCAGCACTGGCAGGGGTACGCTTTACAAGGCCTTTGCCAGTTTTATGTCACCCCAGCAAGACACTGTCACCTGTCCCCAGTCTCAACAGAGTAGGGCTAATCTTTACAGAAAGATGGTGAGGGAGTACGTAGCTGACCATACCATCGTCCTAAATGATCACACAGCTCCCTACAACTACTGGGTTTCAAAGCTGGACATGTGGCACGAACTGGCGCTGTATGCCTTGGAGGTTCTTGCCTGCCCTGCCACTAGCGTGTTGTCCGAGCAGGTTTTCAGTGCAGCTGGTGGCATCATCACCGATAAGCGCACACGCCTGTCGACTGACAGCGCTGACAGGCTGCAGCTTATCAAGATGAATAAAGCCTGGATTTCTCAGGATTTCCATTCTCCACCAGGTGAAGGAAGCTCAACCTGAATAATTTATGCACTCCTCCTCCTCATCTTCCTCCGTCTCCTCCTCTTTGTACACTAAAGCAGAGGAAACTGGCTCTAGCTATAGTACTTTATGTATTTAATTTTTCTGGAGGGCCACCTACCCAGTCCTCTGTTTTAAACAATTTTTGGGAGTGCCACATACAGGAACTCAATCTATTTAATTTTTCTGGGGATTCACCTACCTGCTCCTCTGGTTTGAAAACTTTTTTGGACTGCCACATACAGGCACTAAATCTATTTAATTTTTCTGGAGGACCACCTACCTGCTCCTCTGGTTTGAAAACTTTTTTGGACTGCCACATACAGGCACTATCCAAATTAAATTGTCTCCATAGCAGCCTCCACACGTTGTCTTTTTAGCTGCCTCCACACGTTGTCCATATAGCTGCCGCCATACATCGTCCCCTTATCAAACGAGCTGTGTCAGGCAGAATTTTGGGTTGTTTTCATGGCTTCCACATCAAACTTGTTAACTTTGTCGCCACCCTGCTGTGTTATCCACAAAATATACTGGCAAACTTTTATCATTTACCTATATTATTTCAGCGCTTCTTGCGCATCTGTTTACATTCCCCTCACCCATAACCCAAACTTATAAGAACACTACTACACTTGATCTTATACAAAAGGTTCTTAGAAGTGCTTTTTGGGGAGGAGCCGAGAGACAGGGGCTTGGACAGGCGAAAGCTCGCCTGGCAGCGGACCGCCAGCTCCATCCCAAGATCCAACTAACATAGTTTTAACTACAGCACCTTTAATCTACTACTACTTAACTGCCTCCATACATCGTCCCCTTATCAAACGAGCTGTGTCAGGCAGAATTTTCAGGTGTTTCACCAGATACATAGTGGAACTCGGCCCATCTGTCGCCGCCATGCTGGAGACCTGAAGTTGCAATCATAGCAGCGCAATATGGATGCCCCCTACTGTCGCTCTTAATCATGGAACCATTTCTGAAAAAACTATTAAAAATAGAACCACTATGCTATTCCATTATTCCTAGGTGAAATATTCAAACGACCCCGCCTGCTTTGAAAATTATAATTTTTTCAAAGTAAACGCTTCTGGCCCCCAGGCCCATTTTGGGTGGAGAGGAGCCGAGAGACAGGGGCTTGGACAGGCAAAAGCTCGCCTGGCAGCAGACCGCCAGCTCCATCCCAAGATCCAACTAACATAGTTTTAACTGCAGCACCTTTAATCTACTACTACTTTATTGCCTCCATACATCGTCCCCTTATCAAACGAGCTGTGTCAGGCAGAATTTTCAGGTGTTTCACCAGATACATAGTGGAACTCGGCCCATCTGTCGCCGCCATGCTGGAGACCTGAAGTTGCAATCATAGCAGCGCAATATGGATGCCCCATACTGTCGCTCTTAATCATGGAACCATTTCCGAAAAAACAATTAAAAATAGAACCACTATGCTATTCCATTATGCCTAGGTGAAATATTCAAACGACCACGCCTGCATTGAAAATTATAATTTTTTCAAAGTAAACGCTTCTGGCCCCCAGGCCCATTTTGGGTGGGGAGGAACCGAGAGACAGGGGCTTGGACAGGCGAAAGCTCGCCTGGCAGCGGACCGCCAGCTCCATCCCAAGATTAGGCAGCCTCAGAGGCATCCATGCATGCTGCCCCTGCTGTTTCCTGTCCATTTTGCCTCCACGATCCTCCACAGCGTCCACCAATGTCTCCATGCGCAACTTTCAACTCTCTATACTCCAGACGCTGGAGCACGAGAGGATATGCAGCACATCATCCCCTTATCAAACGAGCCGTGTCAGGCAGAATTTTCAGGTGTTTCACCAGATACATAGTGGAACTCCGCCCTTCTGTCGCCGCCATGCTAGAGACCTGAAGTTGCAATCATAGCAGTGCAATATGGATGCCCCATACTGTCGCTCTTAATCATGGAAGTCGTCTCCATGGCTGCCTCCACATGTCGTCCCCTTATCAAACGAGCTGTGTCAGGCTCATTTTTCGGGTGTTTCACCAGATACGTTATGGAACTTGGTCACTATGTCGCCACCATGCTGTGTTATCGACTATATACCGTCAACCTTTTGTTCACATAGGAAATCATTTTAGCGCTTCTTGCTCACCTCCTTTGGTTCCTCTCTGCCACCCATTGGTTTGAAGTCTGAGTCCATTTAGTCCTGAGTCCTGAGTCTGCATGTCGTCCCCTATAGTGTCAGGGTCAACTATTGGATGTTTTGGATGCTATCTAGCCTCATTCGGTCACTCTGTCATGGCCACATGCTGTTGCCCATAATTTTGGCATAATGGTACGATTAAGCAGCCTCAGAGGCATCCATGTATGCTTCCCCTGCTGTTTCCTGTCCATTTCCGTGGTGTTTCCATCCTTTTCTGAGGTTCCCAGGTGTTTGGCCAAGCTTCCCTGTGCAGAGCCTTGAAAAATGCTCGAGTCTCCCATTGACTTCAATGAGGCTCGTTATTCAAGACGAGCACTCGAGCATCGGGAAAAGTTCGTCTCGAATAACGAGCACCCGAGCATTTTAGTGCTCGCTCATCTCTAATTAACATCACAAGACACAAATGTAATCAGTAGCCTATCCTTATTTTTTACTGCCCGTGGTCATAGTACCATGCATTTTCTGCCAGTTTCTTTATTTTTTTTTAAACTTTGTTTATTGATTTTATATTTTTTTATATTCAACTGTATTTTTATTGAAGAATTTTTGTCATTTTTTTTCCCATTGAATACAATAGCATAAGACATGTAACAATAGTAATTTAAACAAGGTCTCTGTAGTACATTACATCGATGTCAGAGGAACATATAATGGAGCATTAGCATTGTGCATTCTACTTCTCTAATCTCTATATCCCCTCTGGGGGGGCTAGAGGCAATTGGCTCAGCCTGCGACCTAACATAGGAAATATAATAAACTTTAGAACCCCTGAATAGCTGAAACCCGCCTTCAAGTGAAACATTAGGCTAACAATCACAAGACAAGGGGACAATAGGGAAAGTAATACAGGCCTCGGATCTCATTATTGCCGTGTGGAGGGGGGGAGCGGACACACCAATGAGAAAGGCTAACTTATGTGTTGGACCAGTACTCATCCCAGGGAGCCTAAACCAAATAGAAATGGTCAACTCTATTCTGTAAAAGCGCCGTCAGGTGCTCCATTGTTCTCACTTCCCTAATACGCTTAATTAAATTGAGCCGTGATGGCGTGGCAGCTTGTTTCCATTTGGCAGCAATGAGACATCTTGCCGCTGTTAGAAGATGAAGTAAAAGTTTGGCATTTTGTTTCCGCAGACCCATAGGCAAGACGTTAAGTAAATACGTAGCAGGGTCCATGGGTCCACAGAAAGGCATTGGGATGGATCGGGGCGCTCCACAATTTCTCCAGCTCCATCCATTTGGTATATGCATATAAGGTAGACCAAGCTGGTATCCTTCTCAAATGTGTGGTCCAGAGCATGTCAGGAAGCGCTAGCCCTCCTCTGTCTCTTAGCAGATAATCTGTGGCGTTTATGATTCCAAATGAATTGTAGCAAAGAACTCTGAAAAGTCCTTAATATTAGCATGGGGATAGGAACCGGAAGAGTTTCAAAGTAATATAAGAGTTTTGGTAGGATTGTCATCTTTACCGCTGCGATCCTGCAAAAGAACGAGAGGGGCAGTTTATCCCATCTGTTCAGAAGCTGTCTCAGGGATGTGAAGAGGGGTGGGAAATTTTGGTTAAATAGGGTTCTATATGAGGTGGAAATCTTAACCCCAAGGTATGTCAGGGCGGATGTCTGCCATCTGTAATTAAAAGTAGAGCGGAGCTGAGCCATATTCACCTTGTATCCCGATAGCATGCCGTAGTAGTCCAGTAATATATGTAGATTGGGGAGGGATATGAGGGGTGATAATGGGCAGCCCTGACGGGTGCCATTTCTAATTTCAAACCTGGGTGAATGGATGTGGGGCAGTTTGATAGAGGCGGAAGGGTTTGAGTAAAGTGCCCTAACTGCATTTAGGAAGGGGCCGCAAAACCCAAACGTTTCTAGGGTGCGGAATAGAAAAGGCCATCCCAAACAATCAAACGTTTTTTCAGCGTCTAGGCTCAGCAATAGGGATTCAGCTTTAGTTTGATTAATTGCATCTACCAGGTTTATGGTGCATCTAGTGTTGTCCCCTCCCTGTCTGCCGGGGATAAAACCCACCTGATCCTTATTGATCAATTGGGGGAGCCACTCTTGTAACCGGTTGGCCACGATTTTTGTGAAGAGCTTATAGTCTGTATTTAACAGGGCTATAAGTCTATAGTTACAGCGGTCGAGCGGGTCCTTCCCCGGTTTAGGGATAAGAGTAATAAGGGAATTAGTCATGTTATGCGGGATGGGCTTGCCTTCAAGAAAGCTGTTGTACAGGGGTATTAGGTACGGGGATAACATATTTTGGTAAGTCTGGTAATGTGTCAGATATGTGAGCCCATCGGGACCCGGGGCCTTTCCTGATGGCAGTTCCTTCAGGGTATCCAATAATTCCTCCGCTGTAATAGGGGCATTGAGGGCTGTCAGCGCTTCCGAGGGGAGATGGGGCAGTCGACATGTGGTTAAAAACTCATCTAGTTTAGCATTTCTCTGAGCAGGATCGCAGGGCAAATCAGATGTTAGGTTATACAATTTGGAGTAGAATTCGTTAAACAATTCCGATATTTCCCTGGGGTCATGGGTAATCAAACCATCAGCTCGCCTTAAGGATTGAGCTGTGGATCTGGAAGATTCTTCCCTTAATTGTCTGGCCAGTATGGTATGGGCTTTGTTTCCTTTTTCATAGTATTTCTGTTTGGTATAGAGTAGGAGCTTTTCTGTACGGAACATCGCTAGTTCTTTCAGTTTCTCCCTAAGGTCTATCACTTTTTTGAGAAGTCGTATAGTGGGTCGGTCTGCTAAAAGGGCCTCATGGCGGGCCAAATCTGTCTTCCACTGAGATTCCTCTCTTTTTTTAGGCCTGTGGCTATAGAGATGCATTGCCCCCTAGCTACCATTTTGTGCGATTCCCACAAAGCTGGGAAAGACACCAGTGCCTCATTTGTTTGGAAAAACTCTTTAACAGCCGTGATCAATGCATCTCTTTGTATTGGGTTTTTAATAAGGCTTTCATCGAGTCTCCAGTGGCACATTTTTGAGGAGAAAGTGTCCTTCAGGGTTAAGATAAGGGGATCATGGTCAGACCATGTTATTGGGCCCATCTCTGCACGTAGCATTGTGCGCAAAACTTGGATTGAGCCCAAAAAGAGGTCTATTCTTGTGTGTGTTTTGTAAGGGGCAGAATAAAATGAGAAAGATTTTTCCTTGGGATTATCGATTCACCAGAGGTCGTATAGACCATATTGCCTTATCAATGCTCGGAAGTCTTGGGTCAGTTTCCGTTGTTTGGGCGAAGGGGAATTACCGTTCAGTGTCAATCTGTCGGTGTAGGCTGAATAGGGCATGTTAAAGTCTCCCCCATTAGGATAGTCGCCTTAGGTAAAGTCATCAGCTTTTTAAAAACCTGTCTTAGGAAACGTATCTGACCGGAGTTAGGGGCATAAATATTACAGAGAGTCACTGGAGTCCCTTGTAGTGTGCCATGGAGGATGATGTATCTACCCCCAGGATCCGACAGCACTGTGGAAGTCTGAAATGGGCATGAGGGGGTTAATAGACTGGCTACCCCGCATTTTTTCCCTTTGCGTACTGCCTGGTATGTCATAGGGTAGTGACCTCTGGTGAAATCTAGGGAGCCCGTGGAATCTAAGTGAGTTTCTTGTAGGAAGGCTACTTCCGCACCCTGGGTTCTCATTTTCGTCAAGGCTAGCCTGCGCTTACGGGGAGAGTTTAGACCCTTAACATTTAGAGCCAGGATTTTAATCATCATGTGTGGGAACCCCCAACGATAGGGGATATTATTGTCCCTTAGTTGTGCCAGCAAAGGTTTCATTGTCTCCGTTTATAGAGAGTTATCCAGGAAAGATCAGCATATATCTGGACTTTTGTCCCAATCAGGTCAAGGTAGTCGATCTTCCTAGCTTTCTCTTGGTCTAGTGACCGAACCCTTTGGGCCCAGGGCCCTATGGGCTCTATCAAATTTGATCTTGTGCGTAGCCTGTTCTCCCAGAACTTTGTTGAATAGCTCCTCTAGACTTTCCTTGACATCCTCTGGTACCCCTCGGACCCTCAGATTATTTCTTCGACCTCGGTTATCTAGGTCTTCCAGGTGTCGGCTCATGTCTCTCATCAGGTGAGCCTGGGCCACAACGTTATCCTGTAGTTGGGTCACGTAGGTTCTAGTGTTATCATGTGCAGTTTCTAGGCCGTCCACCCTATCGACCAGGAATCGCATATCTTCCCTGATTGAGCTTATTTCATTGCGGAGGGTGGTTTTCACATCCTCTATCATAGCTTTGAAGTCAGATTTGGTGGGTAAGCTTTGAAGGATAAGCTGTAAATCTGGAGGTAGCCAGTGAGGATCTGTCGTTGCAGATGGGTCCGAGGGGGTAAAGGTGGCTGGGGTGTTCTGAGTGATCAGATTGGTAAGCGAGGGGGTCGCGCTCAGGTCTTCGTCCGGGTATGTAGGCCATTCAGATTCCTGGGTAGCACGTACTGCTGCCGCATGGTGCTCCTTCCCTCTTTTTTTACCATGTCTCTGCGGTTGGGGCGTCTCAGTAAGACAAGCTGATGGCCTCATAACAGGGGCTACCACATTGAGCCTGTGATCCCATCCACTTCTCACCCTCCCAGGGGAGCTGTCACCCCCCTCCCTGGGGGGGGGCTCTATGGTGCTGGTGGGCGCCCTTTCAGCTAGGTGCTGCCGGGAGGCTTTTGGCAGGGTCGGTGATCGGGCCTGTGGGATTATGCTCCCTACCTCCCTTTCTTCCCACTCCTTCCTGGCTTCTGAGCTCAGGGTCTCTACACCTCCCCCTCCCTGATGGCTGTGTAAAGGGGGAAGCGGGGCCCGTGCTCAGAGGGGGACCAGCTCCGGTGCTTGCAGTAACTTGCCTGTGGTGCCTGAATCCCATGCGGCAGCTGGAGGACATGCTGGGGAGGGTTGCCATCCAGCCTCCTTCATCTGCTCTGTGTCGCGCTGCAGTGGCGGAAACTCGTCCTCGCTGCACTCCCAAGACTGCGCCCGCTCTTCTCTTGTCGGTGTCGGGATCTTCATTGGCTGTTGGTTCGTTGCGGCGCTGGTTCGCCGTGTCTGCGGCGGGGGACCGCGCGGTTGTGCCACCGCGCGTTCCTTAGCCGCCTGCGACGAGGTCACGAAGCGATCCATCATCGCTGCTGTCCCGGGGGCAGCAGGAGGGGAGTCCTGTCGCTTTCTGGGATCCTTTTTTGCTCGAGAAGCCAGGGTTCTAGCCGTTTATGTAGCTGATGATAGGTGTAGGCAGCAGGAGCTCAGGAGAATGCGTCCTACTCCATGCAGTGTCAGGCCACGCCCCCCTGATTTTATATTTTACAATGCGAATATAAGTACACCAATGAGCATTCAAGTATCAATGATTATTCATTTAAAAAAAGAGAGCATTTTGCTCCAAAAATTTCCTTAGACGGAGGGGAAAAGCAGGGTTGTATGGGTTGGGACTAGATATTGGGAGTGGTGAAGTGATACTGCCAGGTTCTTTGAACCTCTTCTCTACTGCAGAAGATGCATTATATCATTATGCATTGATTCTATGGGCCTGCCAAAGACAATAAAAGTACTGTAGAAGTATTGTCTATGGATGAGGAAGCTCTACAAATGTGGAGTGGAATACAAAATATTATTTCGTGGGAACTTTTATGTTTGCCCAAAGAAAAATTTCAAGTTAACTGTAAACCAGTTATACATACCGTATCTGTTGTACAAAGTCTACCACAGAGAATCCAGTATTCATAGTGACTCCTATAACCTTTGTACTCAACTTCATTAATTAACTACTTATAAGCCTCTCACCCCATTGTGGCGACCTTGACGTTTTCTCCTTAATCTTTTTCCTCCTTGTACAGTATTTTACTATTCTAGTCCTTGAAACAAGGTCTTCACTCCTTTTTCACATATCAGGAACTTGTTGTGGTATTGCACTAACACCTGTCCAGCCATCGCTGCCAGTCTACATCTGGACCCAGCTGACAACACACTCTGCTTTGACTAATGATGTGATTGATGGACAAAATAAGGACGAACACACACACACACCAAAAAAACTATTTCTGTCTGGACTGGTATGTCAGCGCGCCTTCATCAAGTGCTGCTGAAGGTATATTTTGCTGCATGCCTCATTACACCGTAATGCCATTCTCAGACTAAACTGATCCTTGTCATGACAGCAGGCAGCTCTGTGGTGTGCGGGTTCTGACCAGCCTGTACAACTAAAATCAAGCCATTTTCAAATATACCTAAATTATCTTCTCCTCTTACCCCAAGCTGAGTTTACTCCTAAATCTAATCAGAGAATGATAGTTTAGGTGTTATTTCGAAGATTAATGTTAAAATAGCCCTAAAAAGACTTACTACTACACTCTTGACAAGGCCACTGCTTAAATTTTCTTTGTAGTATGGATAGTTGGTACTTTTAAATACCTAAATCCTTTATTTGTACTGAATTGACCATTACATTCTGTTTTGGGAATATAAATTACAATGGAGAAATTAGCAATGTGTGGTTCCTGTGTCATTTTAAGAACAGTGAATGTGTAGTCCTAGTGCTAGAATTAATTTATATTTTTGTTTCTTTTGAAGGGTCATTTACCCTTGGTGGTGAAGTTTTAGCTATTTTTGTAACATAACTTAAAATAAATCAACCACATGGATGCAGTATTGTACACCAAGCACCCTTAGATGCTGTTGTGTGACCCCTGAAACAGGATGCATTGTTCCTTTGTCTTCTAAGGGCCCCATTTTGGAGATAGTCTCTTAAAGTTATGCAAATGAACCTCAGGGAGCCCATTGTGCCTCTGTTGTCAGCGGCTTGGAAATGGAGGGAGGAGGCAGTCAGTAAAGCCGAACAGAGGCACAGACCCACACTAATCATAAAATCGTACCTCGTTGTACCCCAGATGAACAATGTGGCCAGTTGCATATGGACCAGCTGCTATAAAAACCCCCACCAATCAGCAAGTTATACCCTATCTTGTGGATAGGGGCTATCTTAGATTCTTAAATGGGTTCTCTGACAACATACGATATAAACATGGTAGGTCTTACAAACAAAGTACTAAAAAATAAATCAAGACTTGTAACACATCTGTTACATATCTCATATATAAAGCTGAGTGTGTGTGTATGTATGTATGTATGTATGTATGTATGTATGTATGTCCGCTAAAGGAATCTGCACTGTTTACAATCACCAAATTTTGTTCAGATGCTCTCTGTGACTCAGGGAACATCATAGACCAGGTTTTGAGCTGAAATTTTCACCCTGTACTTTCCAAAATCAACTTATTATATACCATATACAGGAGCCATTGTTTGCTGCTGCTGTGGCAGTTAGAAGCTGAGCTGTGATTGGTTGCTATTCTGCCACAGGTCATTAAAATGAGCTCTGAGCTTTGATTGGTTACTACAGGCAATAATTATAAAATGCTCATGTGTAAGGTAAGATGATACAGAGATAGGGGAGATTTATCAGAAGTGTCTGAGGTAAAACTGTACCAGCTGCCCATGGAAATCAGAGATCAGCTGTAATTTTATAAACAGCTGTGCAAAAAGGAAACTTGAGCTCTGATTGGTTCTCAGACACTTCTGATAAATCTCCCCATAGACAAAGTCAAATACAGAGGCAGTCGCTGAAAGAGACTTTCGGAGGCAGACGCTGAAAGCGACTTTCGTAAGCAGTTGCTAAAAAAGACGGAGACACAGAGAGAAATAGATACATATAAAATATTTTTTGTCAAACCATTCTATTTTGTTATCGCTAAGAGCAGTTATTTCTTATCCCAGACAATGCCGGGGTCTACAGCTATTTCTATATATTTTGCAAAAATATTTTCATTTAGTTGCAGAAGATGCCTACAGTACCCTTTATAGCATGTTACTTTGCCTCCGTGCTCAATAAGAAGCGGTTTCAGAATCCTGAGATTTGAGACCATTTCCTTCTGATTTGGCTTTGATATAACTTTTCTGATCAAAGGATTTTTTCTTTAGCACAAGTGTCAAGTACTAATACACTGGTTGCATTCATGGCACATACCACATAATGCATACCACCTCATAAGTTACAAAAATTATTTAATTTTTTTCACCCGCCACTTAACCGAACAAGACATCAATATAAATTCTTGTTATGACAAATGTAAGAGATAATCATTTAAATTGCATTTAATTTACAGTAGAGTAATCGCAAGAACCACTTTTGTGGTTCCTAAGAGTACAAAGTAATGAATACAAGATAATTTAAAGTAGGGAAGGAGTTAGATTGAAATTACACCAGCTCTTTCAGAAGCGCACTCTAAGCTTTTATCAAGTAAGAAAGAGGCTAAAAAAGAGGATAGAAATACAATTTAGGATGTTTTTGGAAGAAAATGACTCACAGATGAATAAGGGCTAAGCAGCAGAGTGCAAAAGTTTTAAAGAAAAATTCTATTGAAAATGTAATTTAACTTATTAAGAGGTGAAGCTATTTTTATTTATGCCTAACTTTTCTCTAACAGTTTTTGTACTTTCTCAACCCAATTAATGTTTGAAAATCTTAAAGACTTTCATCACCTATAGTGCGGGGCCTGATGCAGTTTTATGTTGGCCCTTGGGTAGAGATGAGTGGGTTGGTCAAAATTAGGGCTCAAAAGGTTCAGGCAAATTTTGTGACAAAATTTGGTATGGGACCCGGACTTCAGACAAAACTTTGACCCGAACACAAACCCCATTAAAATCAATGGGGAATCTGTAGAAGCTGTAAAATGGGGTTAGTAAATGCTAGAGTATTTGTCCACAATGGGATAGGGAAAATGCTTAAAATAATTCAATAACATAAAAATATAAATATAAATCATTAAAAAAATAAATTAAATGGGACATGCGTCAACCTGGCTTGGTTCAGGCTTTAGGTTCAGTGGTAGCTACTACTGATCAGTTTGCTTCTGGATCCCATTCCACCGCTCTCAGGCAGTGTGTGTTCTTTCACCTAGACAGATTAATTTTTAGTACAGGTTTCTAAAAGTAATGGTGTGGGCACTATGCTGCCTGGATGAGGAAGCAGGTGAAGAGCGGACTGCCTGCCAGTAAAAGTACTGGTGGCTGGGAACTTCATACTATGGGACAGCTGCCATCAATTCTAAGTGTTTTCAGACCTTTTTGGTGTCTCAGCCACTGCAGCTCATGTTTACTCTGCAGATGCCTGGTCCTACATCAGGTGTCTGAATTGTTATGGCTTAAGTCACGCTTTATGGACTGGTGGCACAGCCTATAAATTACACCTGTTCTGTATTCTGTGAGAAAAGATGCCATGCTGCAGACAACCTGTTTAATGGCCTTTGTTTCCAGGGCGGTGGCAGTAGCAAGCAACAATGTGGCTATAGGCTGACCGCTATCGCCCCCTTTCGCTTGTTTCTAACCACCACCTTTTCTTCCAAAGTATCAATGCCTTCCATCCATATTTGGACTCGGACCGCATCATCTCCACTCACTTCTTCTACCACCAAGCCCCAAATGCTGCCTTCCTTCTCAGTCTGCATATCACAGAAAGCCACAGCCATTGGCTTTGTTACTTTAAAGGGGGGTGAGGTGGAGGGTTCAGCAACTGAGAAAGAGCGTGGCAAATATAATCCCATGGACATTGAGGCACATTGTGTGCTATGTCATTTACCAATGCCTCATGCCAATGTGGTGGATTGGGAACTTGGCACAGGCAGAAATGGAACATACCTTCTTCCTGCAGCACCAGCTCCATCCCCACCACCAACATCATTAGCACCACGGCCACATCCGTCCCCCACTTCCTGCTTTCCTCATTTTAAAAGCACTATACAGTGACAGCAACTTCAGCATCTAGGTATTGCTGCATGCTATTCACCGACAACAGCATCCTTTACAATCTCGGTATATACTATTTCTTGCTAATCAGGCATGAAAAAAACGAAGTAAACTTTAACTACAGATTTTGGCCATGTTCGTGTGTAGCCCCAAATGAAGGCACATCGTCGAAACTCGAGTCAGGAAAACATGTAAGAGCCACTTACCTTAAGACTTACTTTCTTAGCAATATGTTTTATGAAGGCCTTTTTATTTTCTCCTTTTTGTAAGTATTTAGAAGAATTTTAATCTATATTTCAATAAGAGAATTGCACTATTCTTTGGATCTGGTCTACAGTGAGCTGCCACCGAGTGTATCTGGCAGGAACCTGCAAAGCCGTGGTGTTATTCCGGGAGGATTGATTTTGGAGGTTGCACACTACCTTCAAAGACACGTGATGTGGATGTCTGAAAGCTGTGTCAGACCGGCTGATAAGAATTGTTATACCTCTCTATGTTTCTACTTAATATGAAACCACATGGAGAGGTGAAAACTGTGCTATCTTATTTTATTATTCTGCCTATTTGTGAGTTCATAATCCAGCACAAGTATACATATTCTCTGTTCTAAGCAGAAATGTGATGATTTGCAATTTTATTTTAATTTTGTAAATTTTTTTAGTAAAATTAACTTATCTGAAAAACATAAATTTTATATATTGTAATTTTATATATTGTGATCTTTATAATATTCTTTACAAATATATAGAGGCAAATCCCCAACACCGACATAATGTCATAAGGGAAGCCTCTTCCACAATACTCTGTATGGGGGGAGTCAACATTGGATTTATAAAAATAGTATTGTTCTGGGTAGTTTCTCCTTATGTTCTGTGTTATGGAAACTACCTTGGACATCTACATTAAAGAAAAAATCTGGTGGAATCATAGTGATACTTGGACTGCATGACAATGCTAACAGTAGATGATGTATTGTACCCTTAGTTTTAGTAGTTTATGTCATTGAAGATTATTTGCATCAACCCTTGTGTATGGGAAATCAACAGCCTACAAACAAGATATCCTAAGATGTTTCAGGTGCCAGGAAATGCAAATAAATACATAATTTGTCCATTGTCCTTGCTCCTGGTTGTTCTTCGTCCACTGTGATGACTGGGGCGCAGAGACAATTCATCCACTATGCACATACTTTCAATAGATAACACAATTAGTATCAGTGACGCTATTGTGTCTGTTAGTCATTGTCATTCAATGTGTATGATCTGTCTTTCTCCTGAAAATGGATGATATCTGTCCAAATTATTCATTTAATCATATAGAACTGGGGCATTTTAGACAAGAGATGGAGGAAACTTATATCCTGGCTCCATCTTATAGAGCAGGTTTATGTATATAACCGTCCACATAATACAACTCAAACATAAAAGAATTGCCAGATTTTAAAAGCTGGTAACAAACATAAAATACGAGCCATCCCCGGCATATGTTTAACAGTTCCTGAAGTTAAGAAAGCAAAATATCATTCCAGCTCGGAGAGTATAATACTTTTCAGGAATAAATCACATAGTATTTTCATGGCAGACGTATAATTTTATGATTTTTATGACGATCATGGAGAACCCTCTCATGTTTTATAGGTTCACTTACTTTTATAGGATTTTATAGAATCATTTGCCTGAAAAAAAGGCTGCGGAACATTACAATCATTGTAGGCTCGCTAAAACCTAAATCAGAGGCCATATACAGCAGGATCAAAGTGCCCACTTGAAATTTTATTTAAAAATATATTAACGCAAAAGAAAGGTTTGTGATCACTGTTGTTAAATCTCCCTTTATTCAATCAATTGTTTCTTAGTTTTGGCAGAGAACATTTACTTGAATGAAGAGGATTAGAAGCTATAATAAAAGAAACCCTTGCTGTTATTATTATAAAACAATGCTTCATGGATGATATCAAAAACTAACCTGGACCATGCTTTGGGCTTCATTTACAAGAGCTGATAAAAAGTAAAACAATTTGTCTTAATAACCAATCAGATCATTCCTTTTTTTTTAATCTGTCATAGAAGAATGATATAGGAATGTGATTGGCTCCAATTTGAACAATTAGGCTTTGAACTTCTGTTTTTGAGGTACAATTGTAAAATAATAAAACCAGAACCGTGCCATGCTTGTACGAGAATGCACAGAAGGATCCTTTTTGTAAGAAACAAATTAATCTTGATGCTGATGGCACAGCAAGACAGATATTAAATTATAATTTTGACAATACAACTTTTAGAAAAAGTCATGAATTGCGACTTTTTATTGGAACAGTTTATGTAAAAAATGGGGGTAAACTGCTCCTTAATGGATTATTTAACACTGTGTACATCTATTAACCTGTTCATATTAGGAAAATCCAGGTATTCCCTGTGTAGAATGAATTGTCTCTTAGAGCTGTCATCACACCATTTACAATTACATTTTCTCACCTACTTGGGGAAAAAAGACGCATCTTAATTGTACTTTCAGCGTGTGTTTAGTTTACATGCAAAGAGACCCTCATATTCACCTCAACTAAATGACTCTTCAAACATATTCTGGCAAACTTCAAGACAGATGACAAACGGAATAATGCCACCTGCTGAGGTATCATTTATTCCCAGTATGTGGAGAAAAAGAATCCACTAAGCATCTTCTTCTTGCAGTTGGTTTCTGTGTGAGTCGCCTTAGAAGAAAATGGGTGCAATAAAAAAGTGGCAACCACATGTCTAACTTTGGGTGTGTTCCACTCATATCATATTATGTGTATCATATCTTACACATATATAGTATCTGCAGTATCTAAGGGAAGTTCAATGAGCTCATGAGAAAAATATTTTCTGTTGGTTCTATTGTGCCTGAACTCAGAACAGTATTCTCTGGTGAACCAGTCCAACCTTTCATAGATATCATTATGATAAAATATACTCCAAACACTGAAGAAATATTGAAATTCTCGTACTTAGATAAAACTAATACAGCATTTACATTCTTGTACACAAGGGGCAACATTATGGTACAGTATATTCTTGTATATATACGGAGCTAACCATAGACACACTTGACACTGGACATCTGAGCTTTGGCCAAACTGTTTGCAATAAATCACTGGTAGGGAATACTGTTCTTATATCATCTGCCTCCCCTGCTAAGAGATTGATATAATGATTGCTTTCTGTTGTGACAAATTGGGTGACTGCATAGAGTTCACCTGCCAAGACTTTCACGGACTACTAAACTAGTGGCCTCTGTCAGGCACCAGGGGCAGTGGACCCATTGGACCATTGCAGATGATGACTTAAGGAGAAACCTGGGAGCGGAGTCTAAGTTGCACCCGGTTTTCACCAGGGCCCGTCGCAAAGCAAGTTGTACTTGCTGCAAGTCGTATAGCAGAATCGTAGTCAGGGACAGGCAGGAGGTCAAGACAGGAAGCACGGGATCAGAGACAGGGACATAGTGCAAGGTCAGGACAGACAGCATGGGATTGAAGTCAATAACGGAACCTGGGTTACAACGGGAAATCACAATATAAGTGCAGGGCATCAGGAACAAAGCTTTCTCTAGGACACAAGGCACGAAGATCTGGCAGGGTGTGCAGGAAGGCTGGCTTATCAGGGATTCCTGGAATGGCCAGCACCAATCAATGGTGCACTGGCCCTTTAAATCTTCTGTAACTGGTGCGTGCGCCCTAGGAGGCAGGGATGCACGCGCCAGACCGCTGGAACAGGAATGAGGACAGGTGAGTCAGACTGCTGGGGCACTGAGCGGAGTACAGGTGGGCCCGCGACAGCCTCTGATAAGGTCTTAGGTTTCAGGTTTTTTTTTACTCAAATCTAAAAAAAAATATTGTTTTGGTTTACCTGTGGTCTATTCTTTAGTTTCTGACTTATACTTGATAGGCCAGCAACATATTATTATCTGGAGTCCTTTTACTTCAATGGGCGCCAAAACTGTAGTAATGGACTATGGTCGGAACCCAAAGCACAAAGACATTTGCTTTCAGCTCATTGCACTTAATGTGCCGGGTCAACCACAACCCCAAAAAGCCCCACTTAACCCTCCCCCACCACCCACAAATCAGATATTGATGGTCTGTTAAGAGAACAGGCCATCAATCAAAGATAACCCCTCTAATCTTATACACACATGGCAGTAATATAATAGTTATATTCTTGAACATAGGAGCGGTATTAGAGTTGGTAAATTCTTGTACATAAAAGGCAGTATTATAGTAGATATATTTTTGTACATAGGGATCTTTTTTTTAATAGTAATATTCTAGCATTTTGGGGGGACTATTTTTGCTTATATTTTTGGTTTTAGACCCAGAAATATGATTTATAGTGGAGAATTTATTACGACTGGATAAAATGTAGATTGGATGAAAGTTTTTGGCACATAATCCTAATGAAGCACCTGGGTTAACATTGCATCTTTTATTTAAGAAAGTCAAAGATGTGTGCCAAAAAGCACAATAACCAATTCCTGCTTATTGGTAACGGTTTTACTTATTGATGTAGAAGTCACAATTTCACACAATACACCCAACCAAAAATGCACATTTAATTAACCCCTTAATGCCGAAGCCACTTTTCACCTTCCTGACACGCCCATTTTTTCAAATCTGCCCTGTGTCAATATAAGTGATTTTTAACTTTGGAATGCTTTAACATATCCAAGTGATTTTGAAATTGTTTTCTCCTGACACATTGTACTTCATGTTAGTTAAAAAATTTTGGTGGTATGTTTTGCATTTATTTATGAGAAAATCAGATATTTGGTGAAAATTTGGAAAAATTCTCAATTATCGAAATTCAAAATGTTCTTTTTCCACACATGAGTCATAACACAAAAAAACATAATAACTAACATTCACCGAATGTCTACTTTATGCCTACTTTTTTTATACATACTATAATTTTTGTAAGATGTTAAAGGGCTTTGAATGTTAGGTGCGATTTTTTACATTTTCATAAAAAAAGCAAAATCCTGCTATTGAGGGACCTGCTCAGGTTTGAAGTCACTTTGAAAGGCCTAAATAAAAGTTAAAACCCATAAATTACCCCATTATAGAAACGACACCCCTTAACGTACGTAAAACAACTTTTATGAAGTTTGTTAACCCTTTAATTGGTTTACAGGGGTTAAAACAAAATCGGATGCAATTTCAAAAATAATTTTTTTTTTGGCTAAATTAATGTGTTTTTCATAAAATGTACAAATTTTCAGTGGATAAAATACCAAAACGCTCCACAAAATTTGATACCCAATCTCTCCCGTGTATAACAATCCCCCATATATGGTGGTAACCTGCTGTATGGGCACACGCCAGGGCATTGTGGGGAAGCTGCGCCATTCAGAGCAGATTATTCTTTGTCCCTTTTTATTGGCCATACAATATTTAATTTTTTGGACATATAAGGGCTTATTTTTTGCGACATGAGATGCACTTTACAAATACTTCATTTAAGTGGGTCTGTATTTTTTGATGAGATTTTATTAACTCTTTAATGTATGGAGGAAAAGAAAATTGTCAATTTTGGTTTTCTTTTTTTTATATATTTTGGGGGTCGTACACCGTACACTAAATATACTATAATATTTTTATTCTATACATCACTACGATTATGGTGATACCTCATTCATATAGTTTTTTATATATTTTACAATTTTACAGGAAAAAAACTAATATAAAGAAAATCTCATTTGTTTTTGCATCGCCATCTTTTCAGAGATATAACTTACTGAAAATACTTTTTGGTTGACAGGCTTAAGGCTTATTTTTTACATGTTGAGTTGTGCTTTTCAGTGGTACCATTTTGGTGCACATAACTTTTTTTATCACTTTTTGGAACATTTTTGTGAAGGGATTTTATGAAAATTTTTTGCAAGTTTTTCGGGTTTTGTTTGTTAGAGGCGGGTGTCGGCTATAATATACTGCCGACACCCGCAGCTTCTCGCGCCCTTACAAGGGCAGTACCATTCAGACTTGCCCTATGAAAAATCAAAAATACCCCTGCATCATGATGCGTTTCTTCATACATGGGATTCATCAGAGGGTCTACATCAGTTTAATGCGGACATTAACAGTTAGATACAATGGCCACTTCACTTGGGCCCCGCTGCGCAGTACTTATCACTATATTAGTCACTCTGCACATTTGCTACCCCTTGGTGACCCCATAACAGGGGCCACTGTATCTAACTGTTAATATCCGCATTTCACCAATCTAGACCCTCTGATGAATCTCATGTATGAAGAAACGCAGCAGGGTGGGGGGGGGGGGGCGTGGGTTATTTTGATTTTTCATAGGGCAAGTCTGAATGGTCCTGCCCTTGTAAGGGAGTGAGACAACTCCGGGACGATGGGAGAGTGTAGGGGCACTTTTGAATTCTCCTGACATCTATTTCCTGCCTGGAGAGAATTTTTAATCCTGACCCAGCAATTCACCAGGTACCTCTGTACAGACACCAGCATGTATGGTAAGATGCAAATATTTTCTACTAGAGACTTTCTATCTGAGGATTTGGTGTGTACAGTGATACTGTGACCATCCGGGCATCCGGGATGTTATTTGATATTATTTAGATGTTGGTTTTTAATGCATATGCAATAAAAAGTTATGAATTTTATTTATCTCACTTGACTGGATGGTATAAGATTGATATTTGCAAGGTGAGAGTGACGTTGACCCCCAAAACTGTGTATGGCAACCTCGCTTGGTATCTATATATTTATTTTTTGGCTAATTACAAAGCTGGTATTGACGCAAATAGGTCGGCAATACAAAGTGGCCCTCTCATGGTCTTGTACCTTCATAGCACTATTATAATAGTAATATTCTTGTAATTTGGGGACCTATTACTGTTATTCTGCATAACAGTTAAACATCCCCTCTATTCTTGTACATTGGGTACAGTATTATTGCAGGGATATTTTTTCTTACATGTTGACAGTATTATGGTGATCATAGTATTCTACATAGAATTCAATATTATTGTACTGTATATAATATTGTGTACATGTGGCTGTCTTGGAGTAGTTACAGTATATTCCTGTAGATAGAGGGCAATCTTATAGTGTCTTATAGTCTCCCTTCTGTAAATTCCTTTTTATGGTAATTTAGAAACTGGCCACAATAGGTGGGAGATCAAAATAATGAAAAAAAATATATATATATATATTTTACAAAAAAAAGAGGTACAGCAACCATATATGTTTTGTCAAGTGTGGTGGGTTCAGAGCAATATAGTACTCATTCCTGCTAATGCCATTGTTGCTGCTTTTAGGGAAGTTAAACATCTGGGTACTAATGGCTTATTTGTCCGTGCTATTGATTAACCTCTTCATTACCACACTTCCATCCTCTCTAAGTGACAAACTGAGTAATTATTGTGGTGTCTTTCAAATTTGCTACTTGTACATCTCAAATGCGGCAGCGGCCACTGCATCCTTCTAATAATTTGTACTTATTGATTGTCTTCTTTTTATTTTTTTCTCTTTCCTCCTCACAAAGTTCTTAAAACATTTAAGCAGGGCTCTTTAAAGGTCAATGATTTCTGTGAAACATGACCCAGTTAGAGCGCAGTTCAATGAGAGGCTGCTGGAGACTGCTCACAATAAAGAATTATTGCAAGTCACACAGCCTCTTTGGTCTTGGCATTTTTATTTTATTTATTTTTATTTTTTTTTGAGTATTCAGCAAATTTGTATCCATGAGCTTTATTCCTAGCTCGTTTTTATAATTTATGGTGTTTCTGTGACAATAACGTAGCTCAAAAGAGAAGGTTACATAGCATTGTATTTATCTAGAGTGATTGGTGAGGAGAAAGACTGTTTCCTCTTTGTAACCTGACCCTGACCTCAAAGGGTCACACAACTTAGTTTGTGAACCCCATACAATTTTGTACTAGGGTGAATATGAAAATTGACATTAGTTCCTATGCTCTGCTTTACACTATTGGAGGGATTCAAACTGAGGATCCGCATTCTACTACAGGTGCATGTGACCTGCTCTGCCTGCACCATCACACACACACTGCAGTAGGTCTGTAAGCTTTCAGGGTCACAAGCTTCAAAGGCCATAGGCCCAAATAGGTCTTTCCTTGTGATGCATATGGAACAGTAGGGGTGGCATAATTACAATTATGAACAGCAGAATGAAGAAAATGATGCCAGCAATAGAAAGAGGTGAGAATTAACTCTTTTTGGCTACTGTGGACATTGTGATGGTTGGCTACTGTTGAGCACTGTGACTTGGCTACTTTGAAGCAAGTGACTTGCTCATAGTACATAGAAGTACCTGTAATAGTCAAAGAGCATTTTTTTTCAAAATCATTTTAATTCAGGTTCACTATGAACTATTTGTAGTATAGTCTTATTGGGATAGTTGCCACCAACCGTGCCAAATAATATTGTTTATAGATAAAATTATAGACTCGTACTAAGAATACAAGTACCATTATTCTTGCCGGTAAACCACCCTTGTGGGTTACTGGAATACAGACCTTCTGACTGATCCTCACCTAGCCACATTGATAGGTTATTATCACAGAGTTAAGGTAGTAAGTAAAAGATACAAGACGGCGTGGGTTCCAGCACCCTGCATTCAACACTACGGGTCATATCTATTAATCTGAATGCACTAGTTTTCTGTCTTACTTTGCATTGAAAAGAGCGTCTTTGAAGCTTGCACATGAATGTAAGAAGTGTTTGCACCAGTTTTGTGTCACAACGGCACTGTGCCAGCAAGACTAAAAATGTGCATCTAAAGAGTCGTGCTAGTGCTTAGTCGGAGTTTGCAACACATTTAATACAGTGTCTAGGTTATGCACCTGGGGACTAATAATACAAATGCTAAATATTTCCTTGGCAAAGTAAATCCCTCGTTGAGAAGGACCTGGGTGTACTACTAGATCATAAATTAAGTAACAGCATGCAATGTCAATCAGCTGCCCCTAAAGCCAGCAAGATCTTGTCATATATCAAAAGTGGTATGGACTCTCGTGATAAGGATGTAATATTACCACTGTACAAGGCATTGGTTCAGCCTCACCTGGAATATGCCGTCCAGTTCTGGGCACCAGTCCATAAAAAGGATGCCCTGGAGCTGGAGAGGGTACAACGAAGAGCCCCAAAAATGATAATTGGTATGGAGGATCTCTGTTATGAGGAAAGATTAAAACAACTAGATTTATTTAGTCTGGAAAAGAGATGACTAAAATGGTACATACAAATAAATGAATGCTATACATAAAATATGGTGGAAAGTTGTTCCAGGTACAATAAAATCAAAAGATAAGAGGGCACTGTCTCCATCTGGAGAAATCAAGGTTTAATCCCCAAAGTTGACAGGGCTTTTTTACTATAAGAACTGTCAATCTACAGCTGTTCAGTTGTAGAGAGCTTCAAGAAGGGTCTCGATGCTTTTTTACATTGATGGTTATGTTATATAGAATTGTTTTCCCTAAATCCCTTCCTTATCCAAATGCTTCCCTTCCTTGATTGAACTTGATGGTCATGTGTTTTTTAAAAATGTATAGACTATGACTCTACAGAATTGTGTCACACGCTGTATGTTAAAGGTGCAAATTGCAGACTGTGTGCCAGTATTCAATAATCTGCTCCTGGGATTCTTGACCGAGAATCTTCTTATTTCAATTGCCTCTTTTTGGGACATTGTAATCTTCATATGAGTTTTACATTATCCAGGCTAATAGTTGTTCAGTAACTTAGAGTTACTGAACTCAGTATTTTATTTAAGACTGGGGCAACCCTTCAGGATATGCTTCTAGAAGCACTTTATTGGTAACTGTACAATGTATCTCTAGAGAAGACTAATTTGCTTATTTGGAATAATTTGCTAGAGGTTTTGTCCATAGATTTTGGTAAGGTATGAGTCTTTGTGTGGTAACATACACTCACCGGCCACTTTATTAGGTACACCTGTCCAACTGCTCGTTAACACTTAATTTCTAATCAGCCAATCACATGGCGGCAACTCAGTGCATTTAGGCATGTAGACATGGTCAAGACAATCTCCTGCAGTTCAAACCGAGCATCAGTATGGGGAAGAAAGGTGATTTGAGTGCCTTTGAACGTGGCATGGTTGTTGGTGCCAGAAGGGCTGGTCTGAGTATTTCAGAAACTGATGATCTACTGAGATTTTCACGCACAACCATCTCTAGGGTTTATAGAGAATGGTCAGAAAAAGAAAAAACATCCAGTGAGCCGCAGTTCTGTGGGCGGAAATGCCTTGTTGATGCCAGAGGTCAGAGGAGAATGGGCAGACTGGTTCAAGCTGATAAAAAGGCAACAGTGACTCAAATCGCCACCCGTTACAACTAAGGTAGGCAGAAGAGCATCTCTGAATGCACAGTACGTCGAACTTTGAGGCAGATGGGCTACAGCAGCAGAAGACCACACCGGGTGCCACTCCTTTCAGCTAAGAACAGGAAACTGAGGCTACAATTTGCACAAGCTCATCGAAATTGGACAGCAGAAGATTGGAAAAACGTTGCCTGGTCTGATGAGTCTCGATTTCTGCTGCGACATTCGGATGGTAGGGTCAGAATTTGGCGTCAACAACATGAAAGCATGGATCCATCCTGCCTTGTATCAACGGTTCAGGCTGGTGGTGGTGGTGTCATGGTGTGGGGAATATTTTCTTGGCACTCTTTGGGCCCCTTGGTACCAATTGAGCATCGTTGCAACGCCACAGCCTACCTGAGTATTGTTGCTGACCATGTCCATCCCTTTATGACCACAATGTACCCAACATCTAATGGCTACTTTCAGCAGGATAATGCGCCATGTCATAAAGCTGGAATCATCTCAGACTGGTTTCCTGAACATGACAATGAGTTCACTGTACTCAAATGGCCTCCACAGTCACCAGATCTCAATCCAATAGAGCATCTTTGGGATGTGGTGGAATGGGAGATTCGCATCATGGATGTGCAGCCGACAAATCAGCGGCAACTGTGTGATGCCATCATGTCAATATGGACCAAAATCTCTCTTGTTGAATCTATGCCACGAAGAATTGAGGCAGTTCTGAAGGCAAAAGGGGGTCCAACCCGTTACTAGCATGGTGTACCTAATAAAGCGGCCCGTGAGTGTATGTGCTTAATTTATGAACTTTCTGATGTGGATTATTTAGAGTTTAAGTTTCAAGACATTTATTACTCGCTGCAGCTGAAAATAAAACTTTTGTGCTAAACTACTCTACTTCTAGTCATGTGAAACAATCTGACAAAAAGTGGTGAAAGTCAATGGCGTAACTTAAAGCTGATTGGTCCCAGTGCAGGCTCCCAACTAAAATTTGCAGTTAATAGTACTAGTCTACTCATATGGGAAAGTGACACCTCATGGGCCCTCCAATCCTCTTGGGCCCATTTGAGACTGCACCCTTTGCACCGCCTATCAAGTTTACCCCCTGGCAAACATACTTTGCACATTTTTATTTGATTTGTGCAAAATTTTGTGAAAACTTGTACAATTTTATCAATTAATTTGTGTTCTTATGATAAAAACACCAATTATTTGTCAGAGGCCACTAATTATCGGAACATGAAAACAAAAATAAAAGATTGAAAATGATATATGACACCCCACCCCCTGTTTGTTCATATAATCTAGAGTTATGTACAGTATATTATATCTAAAGCAAATATATACACAACAAGGCTGCTTGATATTCTTAAACTTCACAAACTTTTTATTTTTTGTTAGCTATATTGCACTAACACCATTTTGTGACACGACTCAACACTCCCTCATGTGCAATGATTGCCAAAGCTCCAATATATTATAGATACTAATTCCGCTTGCAATCCTAAGGCAGGCAATGTGGGGTGACAGTTATGTCAAATGAATACATCACAATATATGAAACCACACTTACAATTTGACTGAGGTACTTCCAGCCTGAAAGGAGGAGAGATTTATCAATGCAAACTTAATAACATCTATCTGAATGTAACTAAAAATCAATATTTCATTACCAAATTGTTAGTGAGAATGAAGAAAAATTGCACAAGTCGGGCAGCTTGGTGGGAGAGAGGCATCGGGAGTTCAATTCAAAGACTGGATGATTCATGAGATCCACCACAAGTGGAAGGGTGAAGGAAGATCGAGGTTAAAATCTTGAAGAGTCCCTGTCTGCTGACCTTGACAAGCAGAAAAAGACTCATCTGTAAAATAAGCTATTGCCAATTTACAACAGAGATAAAAGAAAATAATTCTATTAATCCTTGAAATGACGACTCTTAAAAGAGATGGATAGAAATCAAAAGGGAGGAGAAAACCAATAGAAACACTGGACATATGGACACTCTTTAAGATGATTCTTAGCATCTCTGTTTATTTTTTGTCTGGCAGCTTACCCTTATCAATGCAGTAGTTCTGTCATATGCAGGGAATACTAAAATTAGACAGTATTTATCCTATATTTGGCCTATTGGGCAATTAAGGTCTTGTAGGACAAATATTTACTTACTTTTGGCATGTAGCAAAGGCAGTGAAAAGAAGTATAGATAGAAATCATAGATACATGGGGCCCCCATATAAAAAGTTTTGTTTGTTTGTCTATCTTTTAATTCTCTATCTATCTATATATCATCAATTAATCATCTACGTGCCTATCTATCTAACTATTTCATATACATCTAAATGTCCTTCCACAATACCCTATAAATAGTGCAGTAGAATTACATAAAATATTGTCCGGTCTTTCTCCCAATAAACCAGCTTCCCAGCTGCAGGGCTGAGGTTAGACAGGGTCTTGTGTGATACATCAGTAAATCACTTTGTACGCCAGTCTAATCTATATAAATTTTTTGGCTGAAATGCTGGGGAAATATAGATGTAAAGACACTAGTATTTCTATTACAGGGATATTGATTTGAGCTCAAGACTTACAGCTTCAATCTAGAGCTTCTGGAGGATGTGAGAGCTTTATCAGATCTTTATTTTTGCATAGTTTTCCTAAAGAGTCTTTGATCTGAAGTATTTTTATATCACATACAAAAAGATATAAAGCTGTTGTAAACCTGGAGAATGTACTAAAAGTGATTATTTTGTGATATTTTTCCTGTGTGTATTAATATGTAATTTACATATTCTATATTTATAATACTCCTCTAATGTCTATAATCTTTTAGGGTCCTAGCAGTAGTTTAATGAATGGTCTAGAATTGTGATAACATGGCTACATTGGTATATTGCTGTTCTAGCAATGCCATTCAAGGTAATAATATTATGCTGCTATACCAGGCATGGTCTATGCACAAAAGTAGCAGGTACACCTGTCCAACTGCTCGTTAACACTTAACTTCTAATCAGCCAATCACATGGCGGCAACTCAGTGCATTTAGGCATGTAGACATGGTCAAGACAATCTCCTGCAGTTCAAACCGAACTTCAGTATGGGGAAGAAAGGTGATTTGAGTGCCTTTGAACGTGGCATGGTTGTTGGTGCCAGAAGGGCTGGTCTGAGTATTTCAGAAACTGCTGATCTACTGGGATTTTCACGCACAACCATCTCTAGGGTTTACAGAGAATGGTCCGAAAAAGAAAAAACATCCAGTGAGCGGCAGTTCTGTGGGCGGAAATGCTTTGTTGATGCCAGAGGTCAGAGGAGAATGGGCAGACTGGTTCCAGCTGATAGAAAGGCAACAGTGACTCAAATCACTACACGTTACAACCAAGGTAGGCAGAAGAGCATCTCTGAACGCACAGTACGTCGAACTTTGAGGCAGATGGGCTACAGCAGCAGAAGACCACACCGGGTGCCACTCCTTTCAGCTAAGAACAGGAAACTGAGGCTACAATTTGCACAAGCTCATCGAAACTGGACAGTAGAAGATTGGAAAAACGTTGCCTGGTCTGATGAGTCTCGATTTCTGCTGCGACATTCGGATGGTAGGGTCAGAATTTGGCGTCAACAACATGAAAGCATGGATCCATCCTGCCTTATATCAACGGTTCAGGCTGGTGGTGGTGGTGTCATGGTGTGGGGAATATTTTCTTGGCACTCTTTGGGCCCCTTGGTACCAATTGAGCATCGTTGCAACGCCACAGCCTACCTGAGTATTGTTGCTGACCATGTCCATCCCTTTATGACCACAATGTACCCAACATCTGATGGCTACTTTCAGCAGGATAATGCGCCATGTCATAAAGCTGGAATCATCCCAGACTGATTTCCTGAACATGACAATGAGTTCACTGTACTCAAATGGCCTCCACAGTCACCAGATCTCAATCCAATAGAGCATCTTATGGATGTGGTGGAACGGGAGATTCGCATCATGGATGTGCAGCCGACAAATCTGCGGCAACTGTGTGATGCCATCATGTCAATATGGACCAAAATCTCTGAGGAATGCTTCCAGCACCTTGTTGAATCTATGCCACGAAGAATTGAGGCAGTTCTGAAGGCAAAGGGGGGTCCAACCCGTTACTAGCATGGTGTACCTAATAAAGTGGCCGGTGAGTGTAGTCATACTATAAATGAGTCAGATATTTATATTTAAAACTGTTTTTCAGAACATTCACCAATGGAAGTAGTGGTATTTTTTTAAATTTTACTCCCTTTTTTACATTTGTAATTTTTGGCACATCATCCCAAAGCAAAAATATTTTATAGCTATTAAGGGGATAATTCTAGCCTCTGTAATGCTTTAGATGGACTGTAGAAAATCCACCTCTAACCCATCCAAAAGTATCATGCTATTTTATTAATGAGCAGGTCCCCCCACCATGCTGACACCAGGTTCTAAGAGATTCCAGTTTATACCATGCAGACACTACAAAGTCAGTCCCACATATTTTCTCCTTTAGTCCAGTCTGTTCATCACAGGGCATGTAGAACTATTATTAGGAGCATATATATTTATCTATACCCTGATGCTGCCCCCCCCACACCTACTGCATTTGGTTCTGCCTTAAGGCATTAGGCCCAACTCACCTCCAAGCCTGTGCATTTCTGTTGATGGGTCTGGTCCTGTGCTCTTTGATCACCTTGTAGCATGGTGCAATCTATTTGCAAAATGCATTAAGAGAAAACAAGATTTAGAAGAAGAAATCAACAATACATTGGCACATAATTACATTGTAAGAGATATTTTTAGGTGAGGGTCTCCAAACCCCTTGTACTTTATTAGTCACGTCACACATTTTTTTATACATGGTCCAGCTCTTTAGCATGTGTGCAAGCAGGACTGGGCCGATTAACTCTTATCTCAGTTTCTTCTACTGCAGACCTCTAATTAACGTCAGTCTTAGTCAGATTGGAGGTTGTTCGATGTCCAGCTGTCCAACCTCAATTCACCCAAAGGAACACCAAAAGAGATATTTTTAGGTGACAAACTCCAAACTCCTCTGCAAGAGTTATAGCTCATCCCAGTACTGGATTAACTGTTTGCTCACTAATTTTGAATTCCCATTGCAACTCTTCCAGATGGGTTTGGAGACCCTCATCTAAAATATCTCTAACAGGATAATGCTGTATACTGTACATTGGTGAACCACTTATAGGTAACACTGGATAGAAAGTTTTCTTGAAATCATCTATAACTGCATCCGTATGAAACTGCCATGGCATGTACAAATAAAAAAAACAATACAGAGTTTTTTTCTATACTTTTCATTTCTAATAGGTCAGCTGGCAATCTGTATCAGTCAAAGTTCTGCCATATGTCATAAGAACACAGTGAATGAATTTACCTTTGTAGGAAATTGTTGAATATTGCATGGTCGGTGCCAAAATTGTATACTTCAGTTTGTCAGTGATTTGTTGTACACAAAACAAGAAAACTTCCAATCTGACGGCTGCACTCCCTGCTATTGTATTTTATTTCTCTGCAATTAGACCTGGTAGTAGAAGACGAGAGATGCAATCTTCATGAGCACATTCCCGTGAATATAAGATTCTAACAATGCACCCAGGGCTCCTTTCTTGCAGGTTGCCATAATTATTTGTAAATGACTACTTTGTCTTTATTGGAAATGAGGAGAACTTTATTGCTTATCAGACTGAAATATCTCTGCAGAACTCCCGATCTCTTTTACAACTCTCTGTTTGATGTAATCCAAAATGTGACACCTGGGTCTTTAATAATTCACTGCTTGTTAACATTAAACAACTGTTAACATGCTCAAATAATTAGTTATGCTTGCTTGACATGTTTGCATGTTTAATAATTGATGCATTTATCTTAATTACTGATGGGGAGGCTGCTGTAATGTGCAGATTTTTTGCATCTCAACATTCGAACAAAGCTGACTTTCTGCCAGTGATTGTTAGGCTCAGACTTTTCATTATTTATTATAATTAATTCACTAGAGGTGGTGTATTATTGACAAAAAAGACTTTTACAAAACACATTTATGGAGGTAGTTTACATTTTAAAGGAGGGAGCTATGTTTTAAGCATTCATAAGTCTGCGTTTAAGAGACTGTTTCGGGATTCAATTTCACTTGCACATGTTTTTTTTAAAGGCTTACATAGTGTTTACTCATACTATGTACAGGGGTGCGGGTAGGAATTTAACTACTCATTTGCTGGCATATTCATGGATATTTTTAACAGTCCATGGCACAAAACTTTTCTATTTCCCAGCTTTAAAAAGTTTACATTTTAGCATAGCATTTAGTGCAAAGCAATGCCCTCTGTGTATGTACATATTTAGAGAGCATCCCAAGGTCACTCACTACCTATTCAGATCTATTATTTTTGTGGAGGACTTATATAGTAATCTCAGTGGGATGCAATATTGTTCATGTCCCTTTTCCTTATATATTAATGTTACAGCCACAAATGTATTTTTATTGATATTTTTGTGATTGAGCAACACAAAGTACATCAAGCATATTTGAAGTATGAAGTAAAAAAGTATGAAATAAATACTCAAAAATACAAGTCCTATTGTGCTAGCTAGTAAATAGAATATGGTACATCTGTATACAATTTATTATCTGTATAACTATCACAGTTTTGCAAGGCCTCAATGGTTTGTTAGTGAACATGAATGAACAAACAGCATCATGAAAACCAAGGAACATACCAGAAAGTTAAGGGATACAGTCTGTTGCAGGTTTAGGTTTTAAAAATATAGCCCAAGCTGTAAACATTTTTTTGGAGCACTGTATAAATTATCATCTCTAATTGGAAGGCATATTGTACAATTGTTCACCTACCAAGCCATGGCAATCCACCTAAACTGACAACCCAAGCATAACCAGCCAGAAGTTATTTTCTTGTACATAACAGGCAATATTATAGTGGTTATATTGTTGCACTTTGGGTATCATTATAATATGGTGCGTTTTTCTGCCACATTTATTTTGACCTATTGTGTTCTTTTCAATCTTCATTGATCAAGTGCACACAAACTGCAGTGATACTGACCATCAAGGTTCAAAATATTCATTCATAACAGTGTCTCTCTCTGTTGAAAGAAACCAATGACTCTCTGAATTTCCTTCTTGAGTGAAAATGATATCTAAACCGTCTTCCTTGTCTTCAAAATTTAATAACAATTCAGTTCCTGTCTTCTAATGTGGTCACGGAAATTAAACAGATTTCAGCCATGCCTGCAAAATAAATCACAACAATAAGTAATTGTTTCCATTACGTTAGAACACTAATACATAATTACATTGAAACATGATATATTTTTATCCTGCATTGAATGGACACTACTATATTATGTAGGCTCTATATGTGAAGATGTGGGAAATGGACTGGTATAGGGAGGGCACTTCAATAACCCACTGCTTTGTTTGGGTCAGGTCAGAATTTCACGAGTCCGTTCCAGGCTGAACAGGTTATAACTAGAGATGAGCGAGCACTAAAATGCTCGGGTGCTCGTTACTCGAGCCGAACATTTCCAGATGTTCGAGTGCTCGTTTCGAGTAACGAGCCCCATTGAAGTCAATGGGAGACTCGAGCATTTTTCAAAGGGACCATGGTTCGGGAATAAAATGTGTTATTTAATTGAAAAAGAATGTCTTCTGATAAGTTAGCAGATGTATGCAAACATCTGCAATCTATTCTTCACTGTTCCGCGCGTATATTATCTCCCGACAAGTTAACAGATGTGAAGAACAGTGAAGAATAGAATAAAAACAGTGAACACAGGATCATTTAAGTGAAAAACACAGTGAAGAATAGATTGCAGATGTTCTGCACATCTGCTTACTTGTCGGGAGATACGCTGTCCCGGGATCCGCTGCTCTCCGTGCCCCGCTGCTCTCCGTGCCCCGCTGCTCTCCGTGCCCCGCTGCTCTCCGTGCCCCGATGTCTCCGTGCCCCGATGTCTCTGTGCCCCATGTCTCCGTGCCCCATGTCTCCGTGCCCCATGTCTCCGTGCTGCCGCTGCCGCTGCTCTCCGTGCTGCCGCTGCTCTCCGTGCCCCGATGTCTCCGTGCCCCGATGTCTCCGTGCCCCGATGTCTCTGTGCCCCATGTCTCCGTGCCCCATGTCTCCGTGCCCCATGTCTCCGTGCTGCCGCTGCCGCTGCTCTCCGTGCTGCCGCTGCTCTCCGTGCCCCGATGTCTCCGTGCCCCGATGTCTCCGTGCCCCATGTCTCCGTGCCCCATGTCTCCGTGCCCCGATGTCTCTGTGCCCCATGTCTCCGTGCCCCATGTCTCCGTGCCCCATGTCTCCGTGCTGCCGCTGCCGCTGCTCTCCGTGCTGCCGCTGCTCTCCGTGCCCCGATGTCTCCGTGCCCCGATGTCTCTGTGCCCCATGTCTCCGTGCCCCATGTCTCCGTGCCCCATGTCTCCGTGCTGCCGCTGCCGCTGCTCTCCGTGCTGCCGCTGCCCCATGTCTCCGTGCTGCCGCTGCCCCGGTGTCTCCTAGCTGCTCCCCGGTGTCTCTGTGCTGCTCCCTGGTGTCTCCGTCCTGCTCACCGTGTTCTTCAATGTGTTCTTCACACATATATATTGTTCTTCACATACTATTTTGTTCGCACCGTTCCGCGCGTATCTTCCGACAAGTAAGCAGATGTGCCGAACATCTGTAATCTATTCTTCACTGTGTTCTTCACTGTGTTTTTCACTTAAATGATCCTGTGTTCACTGTGTTCACTGTTTTTATTCTATTCTTCATTGTTCTTCACTGTGTTTTTTTAATTAAATGCTCGATCTCGAGCAGGGGAACTACTCGTCCGAGCAACGAGCCGTCTCGAGTACCCTAATGCTCGACCGAGCATCAAGCTCGGACGAGCATGTTCGCTCATCTCTAGTTATAACTACATTTTAAGTTATGTTTTGAACAACAACATGTCTCAACCCCTGAGGCTGCCCAAGGATTAAACCAAAGTTGTAAATGTAATATAGTTACAAATGATTTTCTCAGCATTTAATTTCAGAGATTTAATCTGGAAAGACACATTTTTTTATATAAATATATCAATCCCTTTAGAGCCAGAATCATGATAAGACCATTGACTTCTACTTGACCCACGTTTCGCTCCTGCTTGGTCACTGCCTTCTGGGCAGGCAGGCGGGTCATTTTCTGCATTATCCTTCCTGGGACCAACAGTTTGTTCCCTATTCATTTAGATCCCAACAAACCATGTTATTGTATTGAAATGTACATTAAATCAGTTAAAGCCGTTAAGCTTGTAACTACAGTGTGCAGAAGGTGAATTATGGTTGAACTCCGTGAGATTTTTCTGGGATCACATATGCAACTCCATATGAAATGCATCTAAAAAGAAAATGGTACATGGGTTTTACTTTCATTAAAACATCCAGTATGTAACCACCATGTTAGAAAAGTAGTGAAATAATTTTTATTTTCATTATCCATTAGGTTTTTAGGCAATATAATGTCTAACTAACAATGAAATGTTCCTTGCCCAGAATCCCGTTCCCATAATCTATTTATTGGCTAAACCCAAAACCACAGTCATGGTATTGGAAAACCACAATGATGCTTGTGGAAATTAACAGATTGTATAATTTCCCTGATTAAAAAATAATAATAATATTTTCTTCAGCAGGTATTACTTCTCCATTTAATAATATACATAACAGCTTCTGCTATTAGCTATTTTGACTTGTACCCATCCTCAGTTACATACTGTATTATACTCAATAGCTGCACTCAGTATCCTGCTAGTGGAGTCACTGGGTACATTCATTATATCACGTATCCTGAATTAAGCATATTCTTTATTCAAATATAATATAACACACATAAATAATATAACTCTACAGGAATATATGAAATATATAGATATCAAGAATGTATCTGCTTTTCTAGCCTAGTTCACTCTGAACACACACACATCCTTCTAATACACCCACACAAATAAAAGTGATAACTGTTATAACAGCAACATTTCTTATCTAGGAGAACATAAAATTTATCACAAATCCACAAATAATCACACAAATAAACACACTTAATACTATCCAATATACCCAAAATACTAACCCACCACCAATAACAACAAGAAATAAATTACCCACACCACACTGTATCCTGTACCCATATGCATACCCTGTCCATGCAAAATCTAAAATCAAGAAGCCCAGAAGTGCCCCCCCCCCCATCCTCCTCTCACTGTCATGGTTCCTCAGGGCCCAGTCCTAAGTCATCTTTTCTTTTCCCACTAAACTGCCCCCATTGGAGAAACCATCAGCAGATTTGGTTTTCAGCGTCATCCCTATGCTGATGATATCCAGTTATATACTTCTGCACGTAACATCACCCATTTCTTACTGCAGAACACCAGTGACTGTCTCTCTTCCATCTCTAAAATCATGGCCTCTGTCTTCTTGAAATGTAATCTTTTCAAAACAAAACTTCTTGTCTTTCCACCGTCCACTAACCGACCTAACCCTGTTCTCTCCATTTCTGTATGTTATGTCATTATAACCGTGAGGCAGCAGGCACACTGTCTTGGGGTTGACTCTGACCTCTCCTTTGCATTGTTTATTCAATCTGTTGCTCGCTCTTGCCAGATGCACTTAAAAATATTTCTAGAATCAGACCATTTCTTACACCTGAAACTTCTAAACACTAATTGTCCCTCCTCTCCTCTACAATCTATTCTCAATGGAGCAGCCAGGCTTGTCTTTCAGACAAACGCTACACGGATGGCTCCAGTCTGGGCCAGTCACTAAACTGGTTGCCCATCTCCTTCTGAATACTTTAATACCTTGAATATTTTAAAAACCCTCATCCACAAAGCTCTGCATGATGCTGCACCTCTCTACCTCTCCTCTCTCATCTCAGTCTATCGTCCAAGCAGTGCTCTGCGATCTGCAACTGAAGTTAGATTATTCTCTTCCTTAATTCAAACTTACCATGCACCTCTCCAGGACTTCTTCAGGGCTACAGCAAGTCTCTGGAATGCCTTACCCCGGTCTATCAGACTAATACCCAGCCCTCAATGCTTCAAACGTTCTCTTAAAACTCATTTATTTAGGCAGACCTATCACACGCACCAACTGCATGCAATTTTAACGCTTTATTAACCAATTCTGGGTACTCCCCCTGTCTGTTATCTGGAAGATGCTTCTCTGCAGTCCCACTGATTATGGACTTTGTATATAAGATGGTGGCTGATGGCTAGTTTGAGCAGCAGCTGTATAACAAGTTAATGGCATCAAATAGTGATATGCAATTCTTTGCAATGCAAATATTTTGTTACGTTATATGTACTCCTGAGATAAGATTATATAAGACTAATAAGTGGCTTGTACGGCACAGTTAGATTTACAACAGGGTGAGGCAGAAGCATAAGGAACATAAGGAATTAATACGTAAAGCACAATAGCTGTTACCGATAAGGTGTGATTTAAGGGAACAATAGGGATTATCGAGTTTTGTGAGAACTAGCATAGAGCAGGAGCCATAGATGATTCGTAAATTAGGTTTTCTTAAGTTTCATAGTTCACTTTTAAGTATTTAAAAATTGTACTTTTAATAAACTCAGAGCGTTTGTTGCAAGCAAAAACAATGGGTGTCACCCTTACTGATAAACCAGTAGCTATAAAAACATATATATATAGTTTATGCTTCTGTTCTTTAATCTCCAGGCAGAGAAGGCAGGAGGGAGCATAAACTTTTCTTTAAGTCTGTAACTGAGTTCTATTGTACTACTTGATGATCAATGAATTTAATATCAAATTATGAGCCTATTGAGTGTGACACTGACTGGTCTGTTATGGCCAGGCACAGACAAAGACTGTTTGTTATAAGGGTCATGTTGAAAGAAACTCCGATTTGTAAGAAAAAAATAATTGGAATGTGTTTGATGTACAATATTGTCACTGGTTATATGAATTTTTTGGCAGAATACATGACCACAGGCGAGTATATTCTTGCTGAAAAATCTCATGCTATGTTATACTGAAGCTGTTCACTGGGGAGAAGAGCTGCAATGGTAATATTTGCACAATGAGACATTTTCTCATTTGTATCAAAACCTGGAGACAACATAGATTGCCGGTTTTCCTGGAAGGCTCACGGTCATCTATAAATGAGGCATATGTTATAATGTCAATCCCTTGTTTGCCAAAGGATAAAAAATCATGTAAAAAGAAATACTCTAGCAATTATTTTGTGCAGTGCAGCTTAGGTTGTGATTAAAGCATGAGGTAGAGGCTCAGATGCATACCTTGTGTACACCCATATTACTTGAATTGCCATACATGGGTTGTCTGCCATCTTGATTTCTTCTGTTGTCTAAAATAGTTCTATAATATAGCCTAGATGTTTCACATCATGCTTCTAGCTTGTATAATTCTGGGTTCCAGTTTAGTTAATATATTATGTAGTACTTTCCTCCTCTAACTCATGGTGCAGAGTCTAAGGGGAAGATTTATCACATTCTGGCGCTATACATGCCAGCGTATGATGTAATTCCCCCTCCGGCACTTGTCGGATTTATGAGAAGGCTTCGGCCTTCAGATAAATCCCAGCAGGAGGCAGTGCTATATTGTGCTATAGCTGGCTTCTGATTGGGTGAAGGCTATAGCAAATGCCCCCCGCTAACCCACTTATCTGCTGCGCGCACTCCCCTTCACATCTCTACATACCCACTTGGTGGCATAAGTGGGGAAATAGCCACAATTCATGGCCATGCACCAGGAATTGTTCTTATTTTTGGGCCTATATGCCAGAGTTCAGGCAAACAAGCCATGAAAAATCTATGCCTAAGTATTCCTATATGGTGCAGATTCATAGGGGAAATTTATCATTAGAGGGCTCTTTGCGATAGCTCTATGACTACATTTTGACTCCACTGTTTTCCAAATTTATTAAAGTGGAGTTGTCCCTTTAATAAATCTCTCTGGGATCTTTTTTAACCTTGTGACTTTTTTGGAATTATTTACAAAAAATCACAAATCATTAATCTGGCTTTGCCCAGGAAGCACTAGCAGTGGTTCAATGTTTAAACCACCATTTCTGAGTGGCGGAAAAAGGCCCTTTGTGTTATTTTTGCCACTCAGTGATAAATATCCCCCATACTGTCTTGTCAGCCTCCTGCTTATTTGTTTTCTTCATTATTGTCAGAGCGACCTGGAAGTGATCTAGGCAAGCTGTCGTAATGCCTGAGCAGACTCCTGAAGACTGGAACCGGATATCTGATGGTTTCCAGAACCCAGCACAATTTCCTAGCTGCATCGGGGCGCTGGATGAGAAACACATTTGTGTGAAGAAGCCAGTTTACTTAGGGTCCTAATTCTTCAATTACAAACAATACTTTTCAGTGGTATTGTTGGCTTTGGCTGACAGTGACTAAAAATTTGTGACATCAATATAAATAAATATATATATACACTCACCGGCCACTTTATTAGGTACACCTGTCCAACTGCTCGTTAACACTTAATTTCTAATCAGCCAATCACATGGCGGCAACTCAGTGCATTTAGACATGTAGACATGGTCAAGACAATCTCCTGCAGTTCAAACCGAGCATCAGTATGGGGAAGAAAGGTGATTTGAGTGCCTTTGAACGTGGCATGGTTGTTGGTGCCAGAAGGGCTGGTCTGAGTATTTCAGAAACTGATAAACTACTGGGATTTTCACGCACAACCATCTCTAGGGTTTACAGAGAATGGTTAGAAAAAGAAAAAACATCCAATGAGCGGCAGTTCTGTGGGCGGAAATGCCTTGTTGATGCCAGAGGTCAGAGGAGAATGGGCAGACTGGTTCGAGCTGATAGAAAGGCAACAGTGACTCAAATCGCCACCCGTTACAACCAAGGTAGGCAAAAGAGCATCTCTGAACGCACAGTATGTTGAACTTTGAGGCAGATGGGCTGCAGCAGCAGAAGACCACACCAGGTGCCACTCCTTTCAGCTAAGAACAGGAAAACAGGAAACTGAGGCTAAAATTTGCACAAGCTCATCAAAATTGGACAGTAGAAGATTGGAAAAACTTTGCCTGGTCTGATGAGTCTCGATTTCTGCTACGACATTCGGATGGTAGGGTCAGAATTTGGCGTCAACAACATGAAAGCATGGATCCATCCTGCCTTGTATCAACAGTTCAGGCTGGTGGTGGTGGTGTCATGGTGTGGCGAATATTTTCTTGGTACTCTTTGGGCCCCTTGGTACCAATTGAGCATCGTTTTAACGCCACAGCCTACCTGAGTATTGTTGCTGACCATGTCCATCCCTTTATGACCACAATGTACCCAACATCTGATGGCTACTTTCAGCAGGATAATGCGCCATGTCATAAAGCTGGAATCATCTCAGACTGGTTTCTTGAACATGACAATGAGTTCACTGTACTCAAATGGCCTCCACAGTCACCAGATCTCAATCCAATAGAGCATCTTTGGGATGTGGTGGAACAGGAGATTCGCATCATGGATGTGCAGCCGACAAATCTGCGGCAACTGTGTGATGCCATCATGTCAATATGGACCAAAATCTCTTTGGAATGCGTCCAGCACCTTGTTGAATCTATGCCACGAAGAATTGAGGCAGTTCTGGAGGCAAAAGGGGGTCCAACCCATTACTAGCATGGTGTACCTAATAAAGTGGCCAGTGAGTCTATATGTCGACTATATATCACAAAACGTAAAATTCACAAAATTCACAAAACATAAAATTAGAGCTAAAAAAGATCACTCAAAAAGAGGCCTCCGCTACGGCCTGGCTATGTTAGGGCTTTGTAAAGGTACAGTATTCTGTATCCCCTCAGACATAGTGGGCTTTCGCGGGTACATGGCTGGTGGTAGTGGATGGGGAGACAGGAGGCCACCTTCCCTCTACTTATGTTGTTCAATTAGCAAACAAAAGTTCCTTTTGTGAGGGTAAACTTACTAACATTGGGGGTACAGTTGTTGTTTGCTGTCGGCCATGATAGAGGGATGGTGGTGTTGCCTGGGTACTTGTGCCATTTCCTCTGCCTCCTCACATTCAGGGGCATTTCTGCTCTCTAAAAATGCAGCATCTCTTTGGAGATGGCCTCTGACAGTGCAGTTCCCTTCAGGTTATCATTAGTTCTGTGGAAACGATAATAACATTTTTATTCATCATACTACCATATACTGTATACATGGTGTAAAGGCATTCCCTTGTACCTCACAGAAGGCCGTGTGTACAGGAATAGTATTCTGCAAGGTAGAAAGACATTCTCTTACAGAAGCCCATTTGATGTATATGTAAAATTATCATAAATCAAATTACTTATCAAATTACTCAGATATTTTGAATATATGTATATTATGAAGCCTTTTTTGTGTTTCCCACCTTCACGAAAAGATTTTTCATTTTATATTGATCCCCAGCAGAGATCCATCTTTTGGAGATGGATTTGACTGGAGAAAAGAAAATCAGTATCAGAAAACATGGCTGCAGGGAACATGTCTGCAGCACAATGTTATAGGAAACATGTGTGTAGCACATGGCTGAAGGAAACGTGTGCAGCAACAGGAACATGGCTGTAGGGGACATCGGTGAGGTACTGTACATGGATGCAGTAGACAAGCGTGATGCACATGGCTGTAGGGACATAGGTGAGGCACATGGCTGTAGGGACATAGGTGAGGCATATGGCTGCAGGGATCATGGGTGTGGCACATGGCTGTAGGGACATAGGTGAGGCATATGGCTGCAGGGGACATGGATGAGGCACATGGCTGTAGGGACATAGGTGAGGCAAATGGCTGTAGGGGACATGGGTGATGCACATGGCTGTAGGGACATAGGTGAGGCACATTGCTGCTGGGGACAAGGGTATGGCACCCAGATGCAGGGGACAAGGTTGTGACACATGGCTGTAAGGGACATGGGTGCTGCACATGCCTGCAGGGGACACTGAAGATGCACACAGATGCAGAGGACAAGGTTGTAGTACATGACTGTAGGAGACACTGAAGATGCACATGGCTGCAGACGACAAGGTTGTGGCACATGGCTGTAGGGACATGGGTGCTGCACATGGATGCAGGGGAGAAGGTTGTGGCATATGGCTGTAGGGACATGGGTGCTGCACATGGATGCAGGGGAGAAGGTTGTGGCACATGGCTGTAGGGACATGGGTGCTGCACATGTATGCAGGGGAGAAGGTTGTGGCATATGGCTGTAGAGGACAAGGGTGCTGCACATGGCTGTAGGGGACAAGGTTGTGGCATATGGCTGTAGGGGACATGGGTGCTGCACATGGGTGTAGGGGACAAGGTTGTGGCACATGGCTGTAGGGACATGGGTGCTGCACGTGTATGCAGGGGAGAAGGTTGTGGCATATGGCTGTAGGGGACATGGGTGCTGCACATGGCTGTAGGGGAAAAGGTTGTGGCATATGGCTGTAGGGGACAAGGGTGCTGCACATGGCTGCAGAGGACAATGTTGAATCTGCCGCTAGTGTTGTCAAGATTTGCACTGTTGGAACCTACAACACATTAATCGTGTGAATAAGGCCTTAGCTGGTATGAACTGAATGATGATTATCCCAGTCACAGCTTTATAGATGAAGTCACAGATGATTAGAAAAATTCTTGGTGCTCTTGAATTATTGTTTGTAACAAATCCCCCCAAATGGGATAGATAGACAAGTAAAGTACTGTATATACTCGAGTATAAGCCGAGTTTTTCAGCACAATTTTTGTGCTAAAAATTCCCCACTCGGCTTATACTCGGGTATAAAAAAATTGCAGACCTGGCGCCGGCATGAAGTAAGAAGAGGCACTGCAGGCGGAGCTGCCGTGGACCTGCCGCTGCTCAGGCCGTCGGAATGGTGAGTATAGAGGGTTTTTTTTACGGGCAGGCTGCTACAGGAGGCTGGCAGGCAGGCATCTACAGGGGGCTGGCAGGCAGGCATCTACAGGGGGCTGGCAGGCAGGCATCTACAGGGGGCTGGCAGGCATCTACAGGGGGCTCTCAGGCTACTACAGGGGGATGGCTGGCTGTATATTACAGGGGGCTGGCAGGCTATATACTGGGGCTGTGACCAATGCATTTCCCACCCTCGGCTTATACTCGAGAAAATAGGTTTTTCCAGTTTTTTTGTGTTAAAATTAGGGGTCTCGGCTAATACTCGGGTCGGCTTATACTCGAGTATATACAGTAATTTGTATAAAAGCCTCAAAAGACTACTTTGAACGAAAATTTTGTGGGAAACTACTTCAATTTTTTTTGTTCTTTTGATAGGTTGTAATATTTACTAGTGTGTTATAAAAGTAAACCTGCTAAATCATATCCTTTTTTAACACTCATTCATCATGGGAAAATAAACCTTGCTCAAAAATAAAAATTCTCCTTCATTTAGCTACATAGTCCATTGAACATTTAGCACCTTGCTGACTGCATCCCTCACCTGCATTAACCTCCTGTAGGACTGCAACATCAGCCCTTCATCCTGTCACAGTAAGGCCTTCCTCTGAAGCAGCCAGAGGGTTAATATGTAATAACCTATTTACATCATTTCTTTCCTGTAATATTGGCTGGCAGGGCCAATGAGCGTCCTGCTCTGTTTTAAAATGTCACAAATAACAGATTTATGGATTTTTCTAAATACGTTATTTTAGTTTGACAGCATTAATCATTCATGCTCCCTTCCTGCGTTCACATTTTTTTTCCGTTCCTTTTTCCTACCTCTAACAGATTATTGAAACAGAAAATAAACCCAGGAAAGGCTACGAGGGGTATCGGGATTTCAAATGTCAAGTTTGTACTTACAGTTGTATGTACGTCGACAGGGTCAAGAGCCCACATTATTTGTATATGTACACAGCGGGCCTACATAAAAGGTTATGTCACCTGCAGCTATTTTCTTACAGATTAAAACAGGCCTGAAATCCAGCTCACAGCCAAGCTCTGACATGGAGTGTGGCATTAGAAGTTCTTATGTCAGGACCCACAATATGAACTGGGTGATTGGTAGGTGTTGCTGTGGGCAATGGCGTCTATTGCAGAGTAAGTCTTTTAAATTACATCATGCTGCTCCTGATCTGCTCCTTTTAATATAATCCAAGTACAGGGTCAGAGCACTTAGCTGGGAACAGACTGGCAGTTGCGACATATTATTTATTTGTTCAAAGGCACAATTTATTTCTATCAGACGGAACCGGGGATCTTTGATGCATTTTATATAGGAGCCGCATGAGTTTCCCTAAAATGGATTTACCCACAGTAATTCTTATTGTTATATGATAAAAATAATATTTAAATTATATTAATTGAGCATATTGTATTAAGCCCCTTCTACACTGGCGTTTTTCACACGCGAGTTCTGCGCGTGCATTTGACGCGCAGAACTTGCATTGCACTCTGTCCCATTGTATTCAATGGGTCTTTCTCCATTAGCGTTGTTTTTGACGCGCGTGCTTGCGTTCGTTTGCACGCGCGTCAAAATCGCAGCATGCTCTATTTTTGCGAGTCACGCGCAATTTTCACGCCCCATTCAAGTCTATGGAGATGCATCAAGAACGCATTGCACTCGCAATCATTGCAAGTGCAATGCGAGTGCAATGCGTTTTAAACGTAAGGGTTGCTAGGTTACCAGAATAACAGTATTTCCCCTGCTCGCGAACGGTCATTTAATTAAAAAAACACAGTGAAGAACAGTGAAGAATAGAATAAAACCAGTGAACACAGTGAACACAGTGAACACAGGATCATTTAAGATAAAAACACAGTGCAGAACACAGTGCAGAATAGATTACAGATGTTCGGCACATCTGCTTACTTGTCGGGAGATACGCGCGGAACGGTGCGAACAAAATAGCATGTGAAGAACAATATATATGTGTGAAGAACACATTGCAGATGTATTTAAACATCTGCAATGTGTTCTTCACACACATATATATTGTTCTTCACATGCTATTTTGTTCGCGCCGTTCCGCGCGTATCTCCCGACAAGTAAGCAGATGTGCCGAACATCTGTAATCTATTCTGCACTGTGTTCTGCACTGTGTTTTTATCTTAAATGATCCCGTGTTCACTGTGTTCACTGTGTACAATGATTTTATTCTATTCTTCACTGTTCTTCACATCTGCTAAATTGTCGGGAGATAATATACACGCGGAACAGTGAAGAATAGATCGCAGATGTTTGCAAATTATCAGAAGACATTATTTTTCAATTAAATAACACATTTTAATCCCAAACCATGGTCCCTTTGAAAAATGCTCGAGTCTCCCATTGAATCGCGCGTGAAAAATGCGCCGAAAACGCAAAAAAAACGCTAACAACACGCGCGTGAAAAACGCAAAAACGCTAATTACTCCAAGGAAAAATGGAACAAAAATGCAGCCAAAAACTTCAGTTTTTCACGCATTGTACCCTGACGTGAAACGCAACGCTAGTGTGGAAGAGGCCTTACATTGTTATCTTCCAGGGGCAGGTGCTGGTGGAGCAGAGGCAGATGCTGCCTGATCCACACACTAACCTAATATTGGCTGTGGTAGGTATGGTCTAAAGGACCTTCGATGAGGTCGTGACCATGTGACTCTTGTGTGGGAGGAACAGCACAAGAAGATCCTGGGAAGAATCTGCTGCCAAGTATGCTTCTGAAACAAGGAATTGTAAGGGGGAGTGCAGGGGGGAGAAAGTGTGGTGCAGTGTGACATGGATATAATGTGGGGGTACAGTGTGACATGGATATAATGTGTGGGTACAGTGTGACATGGATATAATGTGTGGGTACAGTGTGACATGGATGTAATGTGGAGGTGCAGGAAAGGAAAATGTGGGGGTGCAGGGTGACATGAATATAATGTGGGGGTACAATGTGACAAGGACGTAATGTGGGGCTTCAGGGGGAGAATGTGGAGGTACAGTGTGACATGTAATGTGGGGTGCAGGGGTGAATATCGGGTGCAGTGTGACATGGATGTAATGTGATGGTGCAGTGTGACATGGATGTAATGTGGGGGTGCAGTGTGACATGGATGTAATGTGGGGGTGCAGTGTGACATGGATGTAATGTGGGGGTGCAGTGTGACATGGATGTAATGTGATGGTGCAGTGTGACATGGATGTAATGTGGGGGTGCAGTGTGACATGGATGTAATGTGATGGTGCAGTGTGACATGGATGTAATGTGATGGTGCAGTGTGACATGGATGTAATGTGGGGGTGCAGTGTGACATAGATGTAATGTAGCAGTGCAGTGTGACATAGATGTAATGTAGCAGTGCAGTGTGACATGGATGTAATGTGGGGGTGCTGGCTGTGTCACATGGATATAATGTAGGGTGCAGTGTGACATGGATGTAATGTGGGTGTGCGGGCTGTGTCACATGGATATAATGTAGGGTGCAGTGTGACATGGATGTAATATTGGGGTGCAGTGTGACATTGATGTTATGTGGGGGTGCCATGTAACATGGATGTTATGTGGGTGTGTGTGAAGTGGACGGAACATAATGCGCAGGCAACATGTGATGACATGTCCACATGCGCCAGGTCAAAAGCCTATGGCCAGAACTGATCATGCACAGGCGGACATCTAATGTCATCATACGCCGCCTACCGGTGCTCTGCAGAAGGCACCAAAGCCAAAAGGAGCAAAGCAAGTATGTTTTTTTTTTCCACTTATTAGCTAGTGGGGGGCACCTAGGGGCAATCACTGTGACTACTTGCGGGCAAGCACTGTGACTTCTTGCGGGCAAGCACTGTGACTACTTGCGGGCAAGCACTGTGACTACTTGCAGGCAAGCACTGTGACTACTTGCGGGCAAGCACTGTGACTACTTGCCGGCAAGCACTGTGACTACTTGCCGGCAAGCACTGTGACTACTTGCCGGCAAGCACTGTGACTACTTGCCGGCAAGCACTGTGACTACAGTAGTCACAGTGATGCTCCCGTAGTCAGTGCTTGCCGGCAAGTAGTCACAGGATCTACTTCCATCCTCATTAATCACATGGGGAGAATGTTGATGTGGAAACCCCCCTTGAGTTTAGAACACTATCAACTAGCAAATGACTAGTGACAGAGCTGTTAAAATGCTCCTCTTGTTATTAAAGGGGTTATCTGGGTATAAAAAGTTGCTTATGGCTGGGCTGGGGCGGGCTATTTAAAAATAATAAAGGTGTACTTACCTCCTCCGGCGCAGCTGATGTCCCGCGCCGTGGTCCGTTTGATCCGTGCCCCTGTTTGTTTACACGGGCACAGAAGCCGCGCACAGGTATCTTCCGGTCTGCGATGTGGCCGGCTCCTCCCATCCGTCCCTATCTCTCAGCGTTGTAAGCGCTGAGAGGGACCGTGGCGCGGGACATCGACAGCGCCGGAGGAGGTAAGTACTTAGCCCGGCCCTAAGTAAATTTTTATACCCAGATAACCCCTTCAATGCCTCCTAGATTTAAGACCAGTGTTTACTGCTGTATCTGAAGGTGCCGTACACAACAGCTTCTACAACTGCTACCAAGAGCTACATTTCTTAAGAATTCATTCTAATATTCCAAGTTCATTGAGGAAAAATAAATCTGTATTATTTAGTTGTTTCCTTGCGTCCAAGGTCTATTATTTTATCATGCACTGCTTCTCTTTTATTTTCCTTACTCCCTCATAGTAATTATTACATTTCCAGCAATGGTCTCCCCAATTGGAGATGTTGCGTCATCTAGACAGATGGTTTCACAATACTGTATACTGAAAATCCCTCACTGTAATTGAGAGAGCGCAGAGCAATAGAGGATGTGATCCACCATAGTCCTAAACTGGCTCCAGACCAAACCCTTGTCATCTTCTCACTCTCAATGTCTTCTTTTTCCCTTAAAAAAATGTCATTTTTGTATATCAAGTGTTAATCTTCCAGGAGACATATGTTTTCTCATGATTTACATAAATATTAAAATCCCCTTGTGTCATTATCTGCCATCTGATAGCCCCACACTAACCATTTGACCAAGTTCTAACTTCATTGTGTATCAAGCAGACACAAGCCAGACTATTGAGTGGAGAAATGATATTCATGTAACCAAAAACCGGCTGGGTTTCCAATAGCGTCATAAACAAGAGCCTCGGCATCAATACATTAATCATCTTTCTATAAAACATATTGAATGAAAAACAGCACCTGGAAAATAAAATCAATGTTCGCTGATGACTGATTTATCTCTCTTGATGTTTTGATCAAACGCTACATTGAAACATTTCAGCTTCTGCTAGAAAACGAGCCGAGTTCACTAGTCTCTGATAAACATGATACATTTCCTTGTTTTATTGCTATACTTAAAGATAGCACAGACGGTATGGCACAGGATATTACAATATATATTTCTACTCAAAAACAAACTCGTGAATCTGTCCCCAGCAGATCGCTTTACAAATGTGTTTTTAGGGATGTTGAAGCTGGATCACAATGTTGATTTGTGATTGTGAGCTGTGGATATTTTAAAGTAATGGTTGCTATTAGCAATTTTCTACCTCTGCACCAGTTTATGTATCTTTCTCTACTAGGAAAACACCGGTGAACCCTGACGGGGAATATGAGAGGGGCCTACACAATGGGGGAATATGAGAGGGGCCTACATAATGGGGGTTATGAGAGGGGGCAAAATATGGGTCATATGAGAGGGGGCCAAAATATGGGGCGTATGGGAGGGAGCTGCAATATAAGGGCATTAAGAGGGGGACACAATATGAGGAGGATATAATGTGGTCCACAATATGAGGAGGAGATGAGGAGCCACACTATGAGGGGAAGAGGAGGGGCCACAATATGAGGGGGAGATGAAAGGCCACAATATGAGAGGGAGGTAAAAGTTGACAATATGAGGGGGAGATGAGGGGCCACAATATAAAGGGAAGGTGAGAGGCCACAATAGGAGCTGACAAAGAGAATGATTGCTTTAAATAGGTCCTAACTAATGCTGGACCTTATATCAATGTTCCCAAGATTGCATTACATTTTAGGCGCATCTGCAGAATACATCTATGTATGCTATCATTGATGCTGATGTTTTTAGGATGCATTTTATCTGATGCATTTGCTGTGCTTTTCAAAAATAGAATTAAAATGCATTTTTTAAATGTGTAGATAGAATAAACCGGTAATATTCCTAAGTGGCTGTAGCTGGGCCCCAGAATCTCACTGGTGGGCCCTAGCCCCCCCCCCCCCCATCTGACCAAGGCTGTACAGTACAATATATACATCCAGCAGTGTAACAGGACTCCAGCCCAAATATAAGTAAATTTGTCCATCAGACAAATATAGACATCACTTACTTTATATATCAGTCACAGTTTCTTCCTTCTGCCTCTATATTGGACTGGTTCATCCTGGTCTTCATCCTGGAGGACTCCTTACAGGTGACTATTCTTCTCAATCTGGCACATAACAATGACTTATCCTGGCCATGATTGCTGATGTATTAGCTCCCCTGATTTATTCAGCTCTGTGAAGAACATCTTCACACTGCACCCCTATAAATACCATAGTCACTTACAGTATAGAGGTACTAATTATTTTATTTACAGCAGCGACACACCTACCTTTGAGTTCTATGGTTTATACGGAATGGAAATATGGTGGTAAATAGGACATTCTCAATATTTTTATATTGTATCGTATGGTACGATGCACAATACAGCCATGTACATGGATTACCACATTGCCCATTGGAATGCATGGGGCCATATGCCAGCCATTTAAATATGTTCTCTACAAGACCTTAGGTCCCATGCACATGAATGTGTAGAGGAAGAGAAGACCAATCTGCATGTTTCCATAAGCCAGAATGCATTCAGTGAGAAATCACTGATGTGAAAAAACCAATGCGAAACCAACCTTAAAAGCACGAGTATCACAGGGACCACTTCCTCTCCTTCTACAAGGTCCACCTGCAACTGCAATCATTATGCCTGTGTCTACATGTCATATACAAATTCAATGGGGGAGATTTATAAGAATTTTCTAAGAACAAAGGCAACCGATCAGAGCTCAGCTTACAAACCAATGCGAGAAAATCAAAGTTAAATTCTGATTGGTTGCCTTCAGCGACTAAAGAGTTTTGCTCTCAGGCACTTCTTATGAACTCCCCCAATTTTAATAATCTCAGTATTAACCGACACTAATTTTCAGCTTAATGACAGACTCGATTTAACGATAATTGGTTATAACTTTGGAATGCTTTAACATATTGTTTTCACATGATACATTGTACTTCATGTTAGTTGTAAAATTTAAGTAATAAGTTTTGCGTTTCACTCTGAAAAAAAAATTAAAATTTGGCAAAAGTTTGTAAAACTTCCTCATTTCCAAAGTTTGAAATGTTCTTCTTTCCAGACAAGAAGTAAAACTACCCAAAAAAGCTTGATAATTAAAATTTATGGAATGTCTGCTTTATGTTGAGATGATATTTTATGCATCTTTTCATTTTCTAGGATGTTATGAGGCGCAGAACTTTAGGTGTGATTTTTCTCTTTTTCATTGCCAAAACTCACATTTTGAGGTACAACTCAGCTTTCAAGTGACTTTGAAAGGCCTAAATAATAGTAAAACCCCATAAATTACCCCACTATAGAAACTTCACCCCTCAATGTATGTAAAACAACGTCTATTAAGTCTATTAACCCCTTAAGTGTTTCACATGGGTTAAACCAATATTGACCTGCGATTTAGAAACTTTAGAATTTTTTTTGGGAAAATACATTCATTTAGGCCAAAACAGTTTCATAATGAATAAAATGATGAAATTCTCTGCAACGTTTGATGCCCAATTTCTCCCCAGTGTATCGACACCCCATATGTGGTAATAATCTGCTGTATGGGAGCACGGCCGGGCATAGAGTGAAAGCAGAGCTATTCCAGCAGATTTGTAATGTCACATTGTACAAGCTATACATTTTTATTTTTTTGGTAATGTAAAGATATGAGGGCTTATTATTTGCAGGTTGAGATACACTTATATATGCAATTCCTTTTGGGGGTCTGTAGCTTATTAATGAGATTTTATTAACTATTTTAAGGGGGCACAAACTAAATCATTAATTTTTATTTTGGATTTTTAGCACATTTTTTCCCCTGCTCAGCATAACATAAAAATAATATTTTATCTTAAATTCTCTGGATAACTATGATTGTGGTGATACCTCATTTATATAGTTTTTCTTATCTTTGCTCAATTTTACTGAGCAAAACCAATATTGGAGAAAATCGCATTGTTTTACTATTGACAAATTTTCAGGGCCATAACTTCTGTATTTTTCTGTTGACAGATCTGGTTGAGGGCTTATTTTTTGCAAAAAGAGTTGTCATTTTCAGTCCTATCATATTTAAGCGCATAACTTTTTCGATCATTTTTTAGAACATTTTTGAGATGGTGTTTGATAAAAAATTGTATATTACATGAAGTTTTTCGTGTTTTTTTTTATGTCGTTCACTAAGCGCGTTCAATATTGATTTAGACGTATTGTACAGTTTAAGATGGATTCGGTGATACCAAATATGTAAGTTTTTTGGTGTTTTTGTGTTTTATATGCTTTATTTACATTTTATTTGTAACTAGTGAGATTATGGGACTTTTATTTTATATATTTAATTATTATTATCATGCTTGATCCGAACCCGGGTGTTATTGTCAGGTCTGGGCTGTGACATCACAACCAACATCGGCACCAGCGATTCCCGGTGTCCCGAAATCTTCTTCTGACACGCCGCTGTAGAAAGGCCGAAGAAGTACCCTTAATGACCGCCATAAAAAGCTGATAGGGTGGTCAATAAGGGGTTAAAGGTATATTGATACAGGTGACATCCTCTTTTCAGCCTGTTTACCACCATGACGTTTAACATCCTCTATTAAAATGAGTTCACCTGCAACTTCTATCTGACTCCTCCACTGCCAACTTAAAGCTGTGACAGCTACTATATATTTATTTAATAAAACTGACTCCCATCTTATTTTATAAATTTCTATTCATATATTTTTTCTAAATCAAGCCATCAACGTATACCTTATAAAATAATGTCTCGGCAACCATGAAATCTGAGAAACCTCTGGCTCACAAAGAGTCATCCTACAGATCTCAGGAGATGAAAATCCACCTGTATAGGAACTAGGGAACAATGGTTGAAGAATTGCCCTCCCCTAGGACTTAGAAGGATAATTCTAACTTTATCCTATCATAAAGCAGTCGAATAGCATTATTACTTGGTACAAGATATGCATTGTCAGGATCTTACAAATAATGCACAATAACATTTCCATAATTATACATGAAACAGCTAAACAATTGTAGCGTAGTAATGGAACAAGGGGAGAGAGACTTGGAAAAGGAAGAGAGAGACAGGACAGGAAGTGACATCTACTGCTGGGTCCCACCTCTCTCAAAGTAACACATTAGACACTACATACTCTACTCTACACATTGTAGACTTGAGAAAGCGCCTGGTCGGCGCGAAACGGCCCATCGTCTGTTGCGGTCTGCTGTTTGTCCGTATTGCCACTCTGCTGAATAAAGACTGTATAACGCATTTGGTGAGTGCCGCTTCACTATTTACTTTATTGTTGATTGCATTACTTGAACTTGGAGAACACCCACTGGGTGTAGCCCGTGGTCTGTGTGGGAGATGCACTTCGAACGGGGGAGCCCTGCTGTGGTAGTGCCGGTTTTACTCTAATTTTTCTGACTGCTCTACAAATGTACACTGTCCACTTAAAACAGACCAGCCCATATTAAATCAATACAACATACAAAGCAGGTGTTCTAGACCCCCTACCAAAGTCATGTCCTCCATTGCTTATGGTTCCAGGAGTGTCTTTCTAAACGTGACTCTTTTTTTTACACATTGCAAAGTTTTCTAAGGTAAGAGATAAGATAAGATAAGATAATCCTTTATTAGTCCCAAAGTGGGGAAATTCACAGCGTTACAGCAGCAGAGAGGGTACAGAGAGTGAAGTACAAACTATGACAACAATAATATTAGGGATAAATGAACAAAAATAAAAGGGGGATAAAAAGACAAAAAAGAGACAAGCAATGATTGGCAGTTTGATGTTTAGTCTGTGGATGGGACCTGCAGGGACTGGTTAGATGGGGGGCGCAGGTTACTTCTGTTTGGGCCTTGTTTGTTGAACAGCCTGATGGCAGCGGGGAGGAATGACTTACGATAACGCTCCCTCTCACATTTGGGGTGAAGCAGTCGGTCACTGAAGGTGCTCCCCAATGCCACCACAGTCTCATGCAAGGGATGGGAGCTATTCTCCAGAATAGACTTCAACTTACCCAGTGTCCTCCTCTCAGCTACCACCTGCACTGTGTCAAGAGGACCCCCCAGGACAGAACTGGCTTTCCTAATCAGTTTGTCCAGTCTGCTCCTCTCCCTAGCTGAGATGATCACATTGCTTTTACCTCCTTAATCATTGGTTTTGCTCCTCATTCCCTGTCTCTGGAGAGATCAGTTTCACATGCTGGTAGCGGAATAGCAGAGTTAGGGATAAATGAATGTACTACCTTTCATACTGTATTTAGAAGCAGTATTTCTGAGTGGAGAGAACCATGGAAATTGCAGTCCTTTATAGAGATAATTTCACTCACAGCAAACTCTGGTTGCATGTAAAAAGTGTCAAAAGTGATTAATAACTTTTTCTGAGCTCCAATAATAGCTGATTCAGACACACATAGGGCCTTTTCAGTATTATTTAAAAGTTTGAAACCCCTTTGATAGTTTATATGATGTTTATCTTACATGTAAGATCTTCTCTCTTAATATTATTATTCTCTTATCTGAAAGAAAGCCAAAAGTGAAATTTAAATCCCAAGTATTACTCTAGGCAAATATTGCAAGGATTTACACATCTCTATGTGAATGGGGCACATGTTTCAAACTTTTTGCTTGGCTTTTTCTTTTTTTTGTGACTTTTCATGGTACATGTGCACTTATGCTACATTTTTCCGCCTTCAAAGTTTACCATAGTATAGTTTTTTGCAGTGTTCCCTGAGATCTCACCTAAATCCAGACAAAAAATACATGGCTGCCCGTGACGTGACCAAGCATAGAAATTAACTGAAAGACTGTACATCACATTTGGGCAGCACGGTGGCTTAGTGGTTAGCACTACAGTCTTGCAGCGCTGGGGACCTGGGTTCAAGTCCCAGGATCAACATCTGCAAAGAGTTTGTATTTTCTCTCTATGTTTGCATGGGTTTCCACCTGTTTTCTCCCACACTCCACAAGATACTGGTAGGTTCATTAGATTGTGAGCCCCATCTTAGACAGGGACCGATTTAGAAAGTTTTGTGCAGAGCTGCGTAATATGTATGTGCTATATAAATAAAGGAATTATTATTATTATTATTATTATTATTATTATTATGTAACAATAAGGAAAAAGCACTAATATACATCTGACCAGCAGAAAGCAAAAAGAAAAAAAGCAGGCATAAAAAAAACCAGACTTGTGATACATGTCCGATGGTGTGTTTTACATAGTTACACATAGATTCTCGCTAGGATCACACTTGACTTAAAACTTAAACAAGGTTAAAAACATGGCTACATGGCTTCTTTCTTCCAACAACACAGCCACGCCTGACCATGGTTTGTGCCGGTATTGCAGCTTAGCTGTAAAGAGATGAATAGAGCTGAGTTGTAATGCCGACACAACCCTTGGTCAGGTGTGGAGCTGTTTTTGAGAAAAAAGAGACCTTTGGAGCGCTTGCTCTGTTTTTTATTAGCTGTCTACTAGTCGATCACTGTTTCCATCCTCCATCATGTTTCCTAGGTTTGAGAACATTACAGCTGCCAAGGCATGATGAATTATATTTGCATGTTAACATAAAGATGAGAAAATCTTTGAGAATAAGTGAGGTGGGGTTTGATGCCTATAATCCAAAACTGAGCCCCTGTCTAACTATCCTTAGTATGTGTGCAGAAGAACCGCTCTTCCTTTTACCTTAGTATTTTGTGGTACATAAATACATTCATTTAGAAAAAAAAGAGCCTTTTTCATTTTGATGACCTAGATTTAAAAATGTATATGTTGTTTTTATGCTACTCAACATCGTCCTAAAGATAATGGCGTCAATAGGATGGATTCTGCAGCTACTAACATAATATTATTTTCTTTTCCAGCTAAATTCTCAAAGAATTTCACTGAAATCCGCATAACTGATTTTTATTTTATTAAATCATTTGATTAAACTCGCTATATGTCAGGGCAGTGTTGAGGTGGTTAACTTTGACTGAATATTTTGCTATATAACCACTTGGCATTTAACTTGAAAAATGACTTTCTGCTTCACCTGTCAGCAGCCCAACTCCCCTCAAATAAGAGAGCAAGAGAAAATTTTAAATTTCAATTTCCTGATGCAGAGAGACGACTTGTTCCATACTTAAATACCGTAAAAAAACGCCATGTACATGGTTTTGTATTCATACCATGGAACAAATCTACATGCTAGCACAAGTGTTCAGGTGTGTAAAGGGTAAGAGATGCATCAATCTCTATGTGGAGGTTACAGAAATGTGTTCTACAACAGGCTCTTCCATAACCTTCATACAGAGACACTGACCTCTCTGGCAGGACAAGGAATGTAATGATGACAGCTTTTATATACCAACATCTCCATTTTATAGAAACATTTGTACCTGGGCTTTAATGACACAGAACTCAACTTACCATTACTTCCTTATATGACACTAAAATTTTTAGTTTACTACCAAACCACCCTAGGAGTACATATAGCATTGACACGTTATAAACCTTCCAAATATACCTTAATTTTAATGCTAATGATCTACTCTGTACACCAAGGGTGTAGCCCTATTGGCAGTGTGCCCATTCACCTCTTTTTCTGAGGCCTATTGACATCCTAAATAGAATTAAAGGAAATGTTCTATGAGGATTCTACTATCAGAAGTAGATCTGACAGTAGATTCCTCCTGTCTGCCTCTGCCCTAATCTGTAATTTAATAATCCTGTGACATAACCTAACTTGTTAAAAACTTTATTTTAGTAATATGTAAAATAACTGCAGAGGCTACTGAGGCGTGTAGTATCTTTAGCTCCCAGTGCCTGGCCAGTCTAGTACATGTCCCAGTAGCCTCTGCTACTGGTTAGGTTGCGTTCCAGGAATTTTAAATTACAGATTAGGGTAGAGGCAGGCAATAAGAATCTACCATCAGAACTACTTCAGATGGCAAATTCCTTATGGTAGGTTTCCTTTAAGGAAATCTACCACCAGGATGAAGGAAGGTTAACCAAACACACTTACATGCTGGTATGTGCCTTCTCTGGCAGGATCTGTTCTTCTTCTAGCTTCGTATGACCTTGTTTTTACAAAATAAAAGGATTTTTAAAATGAGTCTGAGGTGCTCCAGGCCTAATTAAAAGCTGTGGAACCTGGAGCCCCTCAGGCTCATTTGCATATCTGTAAAATCCTTTTAAAAAAAAAACAAGGGCATAAGAAGCCAAAAGATTACATACTGCCAGAGAGAGCACACACCAGTATGTAAGTATGCTTGGTTTACAGTCCTTCATCCTGGTGGTATATTTTCTTTAAGTGTAAAATAGGAAAACAGGTGCCCCAATGGTGTTACCATGCTCCTGGACACAGTGAAACATATTAACATAAAGTTAATAACCATTACATTTTCTTTCAAATGACAGATCACTAAGAAACAGGAAATATATGGCTTGACAGTTTTTGCTTTCCTATAGAACACTCATAAATTGTAAGCTCTTGCTAGCAGGACCCTCGTTCCTATTATTTCATTTGAGCACGTTACTCTAGTTAGTTCCCCGTAGTGTCTTTTTTTGTCTGCTTATGTACTCCATGCTCTGTAAAGTGCTACAGAATTTTATGGCACCATATAAATAAAAAGTATTATTATTAATATTCTTCTCATTATCAATATTATAATGATGTTCTGACATCTGGGGTGATTTGGGAGATACCATGATTTGGGTAGACTCAATTAAAAGAGTGGAAAGGATGCTTCTCAATCGAATAATATTGCTATGTAGGGCCCTGACATAGGAGCAGATAGATTCATTTGTGACCACAAACTCTTGTAATTCTATAGTTGTAGTCATCTTTTCATCTGCAAGGTCACCTGCCAGTTTTGCCTACAGACAGCAACTCAGGCAAACTAGCTCCGCCTCCAGTGCATTTGAAGATTAATAATTAACTCTGTGTTCCTCCATCATTTTGTAACTACACAGTTATGTTTCTTCCCCTATCAAGGGACCTGAATACTAGTAATACATTGAAAAGCTATTTTGACCCAAAAATCTATCTTTAACAAATTTTTCATAAAATATTAGTGAATGCACATTAGGAATTATACGACCATTATATGACCATATCCATTGTGCATTTTTGCAGCCTTTCTTTCATTTTCAGTTGCCTCAAAAGTATGACCAGCAACACTCATGATTCTTAAATAGACATAACCCATGTCTTCTGCTCTTGCTCACTAAAAAATATCAGCAGGATCATGAATCAGGTACTAGAGAAAACAAAATGGAAAGAAGTGCTTATAAGGCAACCTCCATAGATCTGTATTTATGCCACTAGTTTGGTTTGCAGTAGGGCGTGCTCTCACCTTGTTCTGTTATACTGAGCAAATAACAGCTTGTAGTGCATCAAATAAATGTTCCCTAGAACTGCTGTCAGTGCCAATCCCGTGGTGGGACACTAGTACATTCAGTGAGGAAGATGAAGAAAGAAATTTGGATGGGTTGTATTAATTAATAGTTAACATTTGTTATTAATATAATACGACAATATATATAATATATAGGTTTTAGGTTAACTAATACAACCCATGTGGATTTCATTTCCCGTGTTTGGAATCGTGGCACCGCCGATGAGCATTTTTCTTCATCTTCCTCACAGCAGGTTCATGTAGGACACATATATAGAAGTACAGGCATGCAATGATGTCATTTGTAACCCCTTACTTTACAATTTTACTCAGTTTTATTGCTGTTTTAGCCCCTATCCAGAGTGTGGTTGAGACTCTTTAAGAAGACAAATTATGATCCCTCTGGGCTATGAGATCCAGTATGCTGACAATGTGGTTAGATTATCAGAGTACAGGTGTATATAGCTTCTGAACATTCACACGTATCTGACACATACCAAAAGAAAGATAAGACAGTTCGGAGATTATGAGATCCGTGAGATGCATATTACACATGACATTGTCAGCTCTGCTATTTCAGCCATAACATACACTGTGAGACCTGCAGTGCCTCCCTCCCCCTCGCTTGGATGAAGACCTTATCTCTCTGTAGCTTTACTCTCTTCACAATGCTGTTTGCTGACAGAAAGTCTCAGTGTGAGCTCGTCTTGGAATGCAAGGGTGGAGGCTGGAGTGTAGAGAGGAGCTTAGTGCAGCCTCAGACAGGAGAAAAATATGTCTTCCCGACCCTAAAGTCAGAAGATTTATGGTCTTATCCAGGGACAACTAAAATTGTGTACACCAGGACTGATAGAGACAGGTTGGCATTATATCTGTGAAATCCTGTATTTTTGTTAATAATAGTGAATTAGAGAATGTATTATTTTGTTATCCTGAGTATACCCCTTTAGGTCAGATTGCCTTATAGATATACAAATAATGTCACAGGGATGAGATGATGTAAAAGGAGTTTGCTTCTCCTTGGCCACTATTTTGCAACTATTGTATTGACTATCCTTGTATCATGTTAGGGAGTGACATAAACGCGCCATTCACTCGTTAGCAGTTACATGTTACTTCTGTTTAGGAACAGCCTTGAATTTCTCCACCTCCGGTATCCATCTGATATACAAAATCCAGCTTTAATCTCCGAAGGCCAAGTTGTGTATTAATGTTTTCCATTTGTACTCAATTAGCCCATATTACCTTTTGTCATTTATTATATTTTAAATGCTTCCTAAGTGCTGGCAGTGGCCTTGTCTGCGCTTTGATGCCCGAGCTATTGAGCACATTCGGGACAAATAAAAAGCCGATCTGTAGACGAAGAAAAGTTTCCATTTACTTTGCTTTATTCCTGTTGTCGACTAGCAAAGGCTTGTGCAGAAAAGAATTCACAGGCGCTATAATGTAAGTGTCACTTGCTCTCAGCAGCAGGACACATAACAGCGTTATTTAAAGGTGTTTTCAATTATCAGATTTTCTTTTGCACAATAGACTTTTCCCGACTTTAACACCTCTCACAGAAAGCATTTTAAATTAGCAGATTTTATTTATCACACTAATAGACATTTTGGGTGCTACACTTCTTGTGTTCTATGTAAATCTGCTTATATGAAGCACAATTGCATTATGCAAATCGAAGGCCAGTCTGCACTAGATGAGTGTCAAAACTTTGTCAACTAAATTATTCATTCCCATTTCTACCCTACTTCTTTGGTGGGTGGAAGTGTTTGAAAAGTTTCATGAATAAATAAAATATATACATTCATTGGAACCCTTCTGTGGAAATGAAAGAATTGGTGTTATAAAAGGCAGTGCCAGGGTCTATTTGCCACTTTTGCAATAAACTTTAATTTAAGCCTGTAGCTTATGTCAAATGTATACAAATGTAATCTCAAAAGGGTTTAGAACCTAAGCCAGGTAGAAGATCGTATGTATCCATACCTCCCAAACATCAGAGATTGAGCGGGACCGTCTGGATTTGCGGGGATGTCTAACAGTCCTGGGCTGCAAGAGGTATTTCCCTGCCTTCAACTCCCACGACTACTCTGGAAGGAGATATAGTTGAATGCAATGGTGAAGCAGGGAGTCACCAGCTCCCCACATCAGCATTGAGCCTCTGCTGCCGCTGTGTGTGGCTGAGGCTTGCAGGCTTGATGTGATGGCATCGTAAAAGGGATTATAAACATGAGGGCACAAAAATGGAGGCATTATAAATGGGGGTTATAGAAAAAAATGGAGACATAAATCAGGGAGGCTAAACAGAATTATAAGGACAGCTATGGAGAAAAGGGACACTATAGGGAGCCAAGACAAAAGGATACATTATACAGTGTGTGAGGCACATGTCATGTGGGGGCCACACTAAGTATGTACCTTTTATTATGTGTTTTGGAGATCCTAATTCAAGGTACAATGTAATTAATATTAAAATCCTAAAATGTCTTCTTCCCTTTACAGGAAAGTCTATGGGCTCCATAATTGATACCCAGTTATTGTTTACTGTCACACGTGGCACATTTATTACAAGATTTCCTTGTTTGTGTGGCCTGTAGCATACCCTGGATTTATTCCTGGCTATGTGTCTCTGACGTTTCTGAAACTACATCCTCACGTAAGGTACTATAAATTGTACCGCAAATGCTACGTCTGAGCTAACCCTAGGAAATTGGTCCCTAGAGATGACCTGCACCACAGTGAACATGGTTGTTGTGCTAGCCATATAGCGTGCGTATAAGGTTGGAAGCATTGTAGAAGTTGTTTTCTGACAGAAGTATTCAGCATTTTCTGTTTCCAAAACACATTCAATAGGATCTTCGGATTTTGATCTTCTTCCCAGCACATAAGGAACAGCACCAGGTCACTCTGTAATGGAGGCCATTACATGAGCCATGTCAATAAATGGATAGTAATATGTTCAAAATCAAGATTTATATTGTAAGGTCATATTTCCATTATGCTTCTACAATATCCTGTATCAGTGAGCTCAGGTGTCTCGTTTGACAGATCCGGAGACAGCCCGACTGTCTCTGTCTTCCATGTTATGACATTATACATTACAACAGTCTAATTTGTGTCTGTGATAAATTTGGACTGTATGGGAATATTACATGTTAAGAGTCTGAACCAGCAGTTTCTATAATCCATGTTACTGAAATTACCTGACCTTTCCTTTGTGTTTGAATACAGGCATTTTTGTGCTTCTGTCTTACATATATGTCTACATATATTACATGCAGGAGTAAAACTATGTTGATAGGTACAGTCTCAGAAATAATATTTTCCATTCATAAGAACTACCATCACAACATCAGTAGACTAAGGTTTATAGAACTAAAATATTGGTGACCCATTCTTAGCATAGGTAATCAATAAAAGATCATGATGTATCAAATACCTGGCACCCCTACAGCATTTGGAGGAGGGCTCTTGTCTCTTCACTGCCTACTGAGACTAGCTCTATACATTGTACTGTGGCTGTGCTTAGCCAGTGTACCTTAAATAGAGCAATAGAGGTGATGCCACAGGTTCCCCTTTCTACAGAGAAGGAGTCAGAGCCATGTTATTTGTTACACCCCTGTTATTCTAAACCTACGTAGAGATGCAATCTGTTAAAAGGTGTCCCAAAACGTACCTTCTTGTTGGGTAAATGTATGTATGGCAGAATTCTCTTGTTCAAGATTGGCCTAGATTTACGCTATTGTTTTTTATCTCCCATATTCTGCTCCTAAAGAAAATGTTGAAGCTTTTGGATGATATTCTGTGTTTTTTTTACTGCCATAGGGAACACCGAGATTAAGTCTTCATTCTGTAGGCTCCCTGGCATCAAGGTGAGCCCACCATTAAATTGCTACATGAAAATATTACCGGATACCCATTAACAAATTCCTATAATGTAGCCAACTTAGCCAATGTAGTTTGCTTCCTAGCCTTCCCTTGGACTGAGTTTTGTAATTGCAGCTGGAAACCACTGCCTGGTCCTTAACCAATGATATCCTTTGTCTTATTGTAAAGCAAGCTAAAAAGCGGGAGCACACGATCAGACTCAGAGTCAGCCAGTGAGAGCAGATAGTCAGATATCATATCTGAAGTTCTAGTACATTCCAGCAGCAGAGTGAGGAGCAGCTCCAGTGTGCAGCTCCTGCAGAGGAAGAGAGGTATCTCACTGTATGCCACTGCCTGACACCTTGGGCAAGTCTGAAGACAAAGCTCCATAGCAGAGGTCCATTGTCTCAGCTCCATCTACCAGGCCAGCCTGAAGTTACTACCAGGCTACAAACAACTCTTCTGGCAGACCAGCTTTCTCCTACCAGCTTCCCTGTCTGCTAAACCTGCTTATATTGCTGTTTAAGGCCGCTGCCTGCTGTTCAAGTTTGAATAAAGAACTGTGAGTTGATTTGTACAACGTGCCTCTGTGTGATCCCTGAATTAGGCTGCTTCACCATCACGAGCTCCCCATCCTTCACCACTCAGGGACTCCTATATATACACCTCTGGGTTTGCCAAGGAAGAAACCTATTCCATCAACCTCTCCCTCCTTTTTTCTTGCACACAATACCTGCTTGAGACCTGCCAGGCTATAGGCCCGTCCTCCGATCCCCATAACAATTACCATGACCAAAGCATGCCCAAGGCCACATAAGCCAGCCACTCCAGTGTTCTTGGCTCCGGCTGTCTACAGCCACCGAAGAAAGGCTAGCCGCCCCCAGTGGGGTATGCTGACTGGGGCCCACCAACCTCTGGATCCACCTGTTCACTTCTGGGCCAGTCCGAGCGTGAAGGTTATGATACATCTCTTTGTTGAGGGATCGTAGTGGTTATCCTTTACTGAACTAAGTTTTGAGATTCCAACTGTATTATGCTATACCCTGATCCCATGTTTAGGCTATTCCAAGCTTCAGTCTCATGTAAGTCCTGCTGAACTTAATATGCTTGTCACGCAGGTGTACAGCATGCTTTGGTCTGCAGGTACTAGGCCATCCTGTAATGGATGCTGTGGGGGGAACGGAATGGTGGGCCCTGTAATGGATGCTGTGGGGGGATGAGGGGCCTGTAATGGATGCTGTGGGTGGGATGGGGGATGAGGGGCCCTGTATTGGATGATATGGGTGGGATGGGGGCCCTGTAATGGATGCTGTGGGGGAAAGGGGATGGGGGGCCCTGTAATGGATGCTATGGGTGGGATGGGGGATGAGGGGCCCTGTAATGGATGCTGTGGGTGGCATGGGGATGAGGGGCCCTATATTGTATGCTGTGGGGGAAGAGAGGGCTTTGTAATGGATGATGTTTGAGTGAAGGGGAGGGAGACCTGTAATAAATGCTGTGGGGGGGAGGGGAAAGGGGGCCCTGTAATAGATACATGTAGCTACAGCAGCAGTACACAGCCATACATGGAGCTACAGCCGCAGTACACAGCCATACATGGAGCTACAGCCACAGTACACAGCCATACATGGAGTTACAGCTGCAGTACACAGCCATACATGGAGCTACAGCTGCAGTACACAGCCATACATGGAGCTACAGCAGCAGTACACAGCCATACATGGTGCTACAGCCACAGTACACAGCCATACATGGAGCTACAGCAGCAGTACACAGCTATGGATGGAGCTACAGCCGCAGTACACAGCCATACATGGAGCTACAGCCGCAGTACACAGCCACACATGGAGCTGCAGCCACAGTACACAGCCATACATGGAGCTACAGCCACAGTACACAGCCATACATGGAGCTACAGCCGCAGTACACAGCCATACATGGAGCTACAGCCGCAGTACACAGCCATACATGGAGCTGCAGCCGCAGTACACAGCCATACATGGAGCTACAGCCGCAGTACACGGCCATACATGGAGCTACAGCCACAGTACACGGCCATACATGGAGCTACAGCAGCAGTACACAGCCATGGATGGAGCTACAGCCGCAGTACACAGCCATACATGGAGCTACAGCCGCAGTACACAGCCACACATGGAGCTGCAGCCACAGTACACGGCCATACATGGAGCTACAGCCGCAGTACACAGCCATACATGGAGCTACAGCCGCAGTACACAGCCATACATGGAGCTACAGCCGCAGTACACAGCCATACATGGAACTACAGCCGCAGTACACAGCCATACATGGAGCTACAGCCGCAGTACACAGCCATACATGGAGCTACAGCTGCAGTACACAGCCATACATGGAGCTACAGCCGCAGTACACAGCCATACATGGAGCTACAGCCGCAGTACACAGCCATACATGGAGCTACAGCCACAGTACACAGCCATACATGGAGCTACAGCCGCAGTACACAGCATGGAGCATCATTGAAGCTTGAGAGTTGCAGCTGTCACTCTATAGTTATGTAGCACTAAATTAAGCGAAGCCAAATAGGATGTGTCCCAAGCGATTATTGAACATTGTTGTAGTTTATATTGAGCATAGGTCACAATAGAAATTTTTTAGCACTCTCTAGATTTCGCTCTTAGGTCTGTCTCTCATCTAAAGGTTGGTGGATATGTTAACCAGATCTTCCCTGCCTGGAGCTTGCAGTACAGTAATGTCACCTGTGTTGTTATGACCAAGGTTGTCATTGGCAATTTAAAAATGTTGTATTTTATATGGTTCTGGTACTGTATTTGTGTACTGAGCTTAGTAGTGCAGTTTTTTGGCAGTTTTGCAAATAAAATGACTAAAAGGGCTGTGTCTCAGTACTAGTTTCAAAAGTGCCCAAAACCAGGCTTATTTTTTGATGTAATCTAAACCAACTAATAGAAGGTTAAAATTTATACTAAAAAGACTCAGTGAGTAGCACTTCTGCCTTGCAGCGCTGGAGTCCTGGGTTCTAGTCCCACCCAGGTCAACATCTGCAAAGAGTTTGTATGTTCTCTCCATGTTTGTGTGGGTTTCCTCAGGGTACTACGGTTTCCTCCCACACTCCAAAACATACTGGTAGGTTGATTCGATTGTGAGCTCCATGGGAACAGGGACTGATGTGACTAGTTCTGTGCAGCGCTGCGTAATCTGTGTACACTATATAAAGAATTATTTATTATTACTACAACATATTTATCATCCAGATTCATACATCACGAGGCTGGATGATACCTGGTGCAGTATAAATCTGTCCATCTCCATTTAGGCTGTCTAATGTTGAATGCTTCTGATAAATCTGCCCCAATGTGTTTTGGGTTCTGTAGTATTCTTTCTATTTACATGAAAGGTGGGCCCCAAAAAATTTTCTCTGGTGGGCCCAAGGTACTCCAGTCTGACACTGTTTGTATGTAAGTCAAAACTATATACTTTATAATTGCAAACCCAGCCAATTTTTTTTGGTTTCTATGACAATTGCTTTTAAAAATGTTGGGTTATCATAAGAACCAGGATTAACAATAAAGCTTTATTGCAGACAACTTTGATAACTGTTATAGCTGTTTATTGTAGCCTAAGGCCAGAGTACAGTAAATTACCAACATCCAGAGGTCAGTTTGTACAATTGTGTATCTGTAACGTCCGTGCCAAAACGTTGCACTACCTGCAGTTGGCAGAATAGATGACGTTTTTTTTTTGTGTGAACTGTGGCTTAATGCTTGTGTTTGTATTGACTGAGCCACACCCTGCGCCTTGCATTTTTAGTTCTTCCCAGCAAGGGTTACTAGCCTGATGGACAGTTCCCCACTGTTCTGCTGGAGGCATGTCCGGGATCGGCTTTATATACCTGCCTATTCCTATCATACCTTGCTGGTTATTTTAGTCTTGTCTTACCTGTCTCCTTTGTCTGCCTGTATCTCTACCTGACCTGTATATAATCTGCTTGATCTTGACCTGTGTATATCCCCCTGTACCTGTATCTTTACCTGACCTGTGGATATCCCGCCTGTACTTGTATCTTGACCTGACCTGTGAATATCTGCCTGAAGACCTGTATATATCTGTGGTTTTGTCCCTGTCTCAGTCCTGTATTTGTATTCTGTGCACCAGTGTGAACACTGGTCTATTCCTGTATTCCAGTTACCTGTCCGCTTCCACCATCCAGCAGCTGCCAGACGAAGTAAGTCTTCCTGTCATCTTATAGGGCCACTCAAGGACCGTCAGTTAGGTTCCTGATAGTGGGTTTGCCCTTATAGTGGGTAGGGATGTCGCAGGGTGAGGTCGCCACCACTTACCTAGTCTGACAGCTAGCGCCAAGCCTGGTTGTGGTTGCGGAGTTTGCTGTACAGGTACTGACAGTATCATAGTTAATACGGTTGAAAAATGTCCATTTAGTTCAATCAAGGAAGGGAAAGGATTGGTGAGGAAGGGATTTAGGGGAAATAATAATAAGTCTCATAATAATTCTTTATTTATATAGTGCCTTCAGATTATGCAGCGCTAAACAAAGCTTGCCAAATCGATCCCTGTCCGCATGGGGCTCACAATCTAATCAACCTAACAGTATGTTTTGGAGTGTGGGAGGAAACCGGAGGACCTAGAGGTGAGAACATACAAACTCTTTGCAGTTTTTGACCGGGGTGGGACTTGAGTTTGGAATTGCTGTGGAATGTCGACATGAAAGAATATTTTCTGCCATGTTTTCGATCTGCAAATTTGTTACAGCAGTGAATCAGAGCTCAACTTTTGCATTGCAAAGATTAAATTCTGCACCCTGAATTCACAGCGCTATTTAATATACTGTGGATTCTGCCACAATAAAGTAGGCTATGGCAGGGATTGCTGGAAAAAGTTGTATAACTCCCCTATCACCTATTCCTGCTCTAGCTCAATACATAGTTACCGTATTTTTGGGACTATAAGACACACTTTTTAGCAAGAAAAAATCTTGTTAAAAAGTGCCTGCGTTTTATAATCCAAAGGTCAGGAGGATCCAGCACTGCCAGACCCTCCTGACTGCTATAATGGAGATTGGGTGACACGCTGACCAGGAGCGTTACTTTAGGGAGTGCAGAGGTTGCCAACGCACCTGGGCCCAAGAGGTTTAGGGGGCTCTTTTGGTGTCACTTTCCCATATGAGAAGACTATTACTATAAACCCTACATTATAGTCGGGGGCCTGAAACAGACTTTGCACTGGGGCCCATCAGCTTCTAGTTACGCCACTGTCATAACGCTTCACCCGATCTCCATGAGAGAAATACGTCTGAACTTTATCTCCCTGCCATCCTGACTTGTAAGGCACCAGGACATGCGATGAGGTCATTAGTGGTCATTTGTCTATAAGGGACTTTGCTGTCCCTTTAAGCTAAAAACAAATCTAATACTACTAAAAGAGGCGCAAGAGTTTTAAGATTACTCCTATTGCTTACAGTGTATAACACCCTTGTTGATGGAAGCAAGCATTTGATATTAATAAATAGATTCTGAAAACTACAAGCCGGTGTTCAAACTTTGGGGAATAAATGTCACCAATTTTAGCATGTAAATCTGCAAGGTGAACTGCTGTGCTATGAGTAGAGATGAGCGAACATACTCGTCCGAGCTTGATGCTCGTTCGAGCATTAGCGTACTCGAAACTGCTCGTTGCTCGGATGAATACTTCGCCTGCTCGAGAAAATGGCATCTCCCGCCGTTTTGCTTTTTGGCGGCCAGAAACAGAGCCAATCACAAGCCAGGAGACTCTGCACTCCACCCAGCATGACGTGGTACCCTTACACGTCGATAGCAGTGGTTGGCTGGCCAGATCAGGTGACCCTGGAATAGACTAGCCCCTGCCTGCGCTGCTCGGATCATTCTGTGTCTGGATGCCGCTAGGGAGAGAGCTGCTGCTGGTCAGGGAAAGCGTTAGGCTGTTCTATTAGAATAGTGTTAGGCAGGAGTGATTCTACAAGAACCCAACAGCCCTTCTTAGGGCTACAATAACGTTATACATTTTTTTTTTTTATTTGCAGCTAGTACCATATTGTGAGGAATTTGCAGGGGGACTTGCTACTGTTGTGTTTAGCTCTTAGTGACACACATATCCACCTCAAACACCAAAGTGGGACAATTTATTAGGGGTTTGATTTCAATTAGGCACAGTCTGCCAGTTTCTTTTTATTTTACGTTTATTTTTTGATAACTCAGCGTCATCTCATCTGGCATAGCAGTGTGCTTTCATACTTGGCTAGAAAATAGCCATAGGAGAATCCAAACGGCTTACTTAGGCCTACAATAGCGTTATATATTTTATTTCTGGTTGATCTGCTGGTGGCTGGCCTTGCTGTAGTGCATCTACTACCATATTGTGAGGAATTTGCAGTGAGACTTGGGACCGTTGTGTTTAGCGCTTAGTGACACACATATCCATCTCAAACACCAAAGTGGGACAATTTATTAGGGGTTTGATTTCAATTAGGCACAGTCTGCCAGTTTCTTTTTATTTTACGTTTATTTTTTGATAACTCAGCGTCATCTCATCTGGCATAGCAGTGTGCTTTCATACTTGGCTAGAAAATAGCCATAGGAGAATCCAAACGGCTTACTTAGGCCTACAATAGCGTTATATATTTTATTTCTGGTTGATCTGCTGGTGGCTGGCCTTGCTGTAGTGCATCTACTACCATATTGTGAGGAATTTGCAGTGAGACTTGGGACCGTTGTGTTTAGCGCTTAGTGACACACATATCCACCTCAAACACCAAAGTGGGACAATTTATTAGGGGTTTGATTTCAATTAGGCACAGTCTGCCAGTTTCTTTTTATTTTACGTTTATTTTTTGATAAATCAGCGTCATCTCATCTGGCATAGCAGTGTGCTTTCATACTTGGCTAGAAAATAGCCATAGCAATAGGATAGCATCGTTTGGTTTTAAAAACTAAAAAACACAAAAAAAAAAAAAAACACAAAAAAAAAGTAAAAAAAAATTAAAGTTATAACTTTCATTTTCAAAATGTTTAACCCGAGGGCTAGGGGTAGAGGACGAGGGCGGGGACATGGGCGTCCAACTACTGCAGGGGTCAGAGGCCGTGGTCCTGGGCGGGGTGAGACACCACCTGCGGCAGGGGAACGCCGCAGAGCTACACTCCCTAGGTTCATGTCTGAAGTTACTGGGACTCGTGGTAGAGCACTGTTGAGGCCAGAACAGTGCGAACAGGTGATGTCGTGGATTGCCGACAATGCTTCGAGCAATTTGTCCACCAGTCAGTCTTCCACGCAGTCCACCCATGTCACCGAAATCGGCACTCCTCCAGCTCCTGCACCTCAGCCTCCTCCCCCCCAGTCTGCCCCCTCCCAGGAAAATTTGGCATTTGAACCGGCATACTCTGAGGAACTGTTTTCTGGACCCTTCCCACAGTCACAAACCACTTGTCCGGTTGCTGCTGAGCAATTTTCCGATGCCCAGGTTTTCCACCAGTCGCAGTCTGTGGGTGATGATGACCTTCTTGACGTAGTGGAAGAAGTGTGTAAAGAGGTGTCCGACGATGAGGAGACACGGTTGTCAGACAGTGGTGAAGATGTTGTCAGGGCAGGAAGTCCGAGGGGGGAGCAGACTGAGGGATCGGAGGATGATGAGGTGACAGACCCAAGCTGGGTTGAGAGGCCGGGTGAACACAGTGCTTCTGAGATGGAGGAGAGTCCTCGACCAGAACAGGTTGGAAGAGGCAGTGGTGGGGCCAGACGGAGAGGCAGGGCCAGAGCTGGTGCATCAGCGCCAAATGTGTCACGTAGTGAAGCTCCCGCGGCGAGGGCTAGATTTTCAGAAGTCTGGAGGTTCTTTAAGGAAACACCGGATGACCGACGGACTGTGGTGTGCAACCTTTGCCAAACCAGGATCAGCAGGGGTTCCACCACTACTAGCTTAACTACCACCAGTATGCCCACTCAGTGGCACCAAGCCCGTTCACCTCCGGCTGTGCACACCACTGCTCCTTCCCCTGTGTCAGCTGATAGTCAGCCCCCTGCCCAGGACCCTGGCCCAAAAACCCCATCGTCGCCTCCACGATCCTCCACAGCATCCACCAGCGTTCAGCTCTCCATACCCCAGACGCTGGAGCGGAAAAGGAAATATAGTGCAACCCACCCGCACGCCCAAGCCCTCAATGTCCACATCTCCAGATTACTTAGCCTGGAGATGCTGCCCTATAGGCTGGTAGAGACCGAGGCCTTTCGCAACCTCAGGGCGGCGGCCGCCCCTCTGTATTCGGTCCCCAGCCGCCACTACTTTTCCCGATGTGCCGTCCCAGCCCTGCACCAGCACGTGTCAGACAATATCATCCGTGCCCTGACCAACGCCGTTTCTGACAAGGTCCACCTGACCACGGACACGTGGACGAGTGCTGCCAGGCAGGGCCACTATGTATCGCTGACGGCAAATTGGGTTAACTTGGTGGAGGCTGGGACCGAGTCTGACCCTGCGGCTGGTCATATACTGCCGACGCCGAGGATTGCGACAGCAGGCGGTGCTCAAACTGCTGAGCCTAGGCAATAAAAGGCACACCGCCCAAGAACTATTACAGGGCATCACGGCGCAGACTGATCTGTGGCTGGCACGGCTGAACCTGAAGCCAGGCATGGTTGTGTGTGACAACGGCCGTAACCTGGTGGCGGCTCTGCAACTCGGCAGACTGACACATGTGCCATGCCTGGCCCATGTGTTAAATCTGATAGTTCAGCGTTTCCTCAAGACATACCCCAATCTGTCTGATTTGCTCACGAAGGTGCGTCGCATCTGTGCGCATTTCAGGAAGTCCAGCACAGATGCTGCCACTCTCAGGGCAGCGCAGCGCCGCCTCCAACTGCCCGCTCACCGACTGTTGTGCGACGTGCCCACGAGGTGGAATTCAACACTAACCATGTTATCCAGAGTTTACCAGCAGCGCAGAGCGATTGTAGACTGCCAGATGTCAACTTCCACCAGAACTGGTAGTCAGGTCAGTCAGCTTCCTCAAGTCTACAATGAGGAGTGGACGTGGATGTCTGATATCTGTCAGGTGCTGAGTAACTTTGAGGAGTCAACACAGATGGTCAGTGGCGATGCCGCCATCATCAGCCTCACCATCCCGCTGCTTGGCCTGTTGAAAAACTCTCTGATCAGCATGAAGTCGGAAGCTTTGCGCTCGTCACAAGAGACGGGGGAAGAAGATTCCCTTGTTGATAGCCAAAGCACCCTCTGTTTCTCAGCGCATATCGGAGGAGGTGGAGGAGGATGAGGAGGAAGAGGAGGAGAATGTTGGCGAGACGCAAGAGGGGACCATTGTTCAGTCCTTCACTGTTCAGCGTGTATGGGCAGAAGAAGAGGAGTTGGAGGAGGAGGAAATGGACAGTCAGGCCAGTGAGGGGAGTGAATTCTTGCGCATTGGTACTCTGGCGCATATGGCAGATTTCATGCTAGGCTGCCTATCCCGTGACCCTCGCGTTCAAAGAATTTATTCCAGCACCGATTACTGGGTATTCAGTCTCCTGGACCCACGGTACAAGCAAAATCTTTCCACTCTCATCCCTGGAGAGGAAAGGAGTGTGAGAATGCATGAATACCAGCAGGCCCTGGTGCACAAGCTGAAACAGTATTTCCCTTCTGACAGCGCTAGCGGCAGAGTGCGTAGTTCTGCGGGACAAGTAGCGAGGGAGAGTAGGCGAGCAGGCAGCTTGTCCAGCACTGGCAAGGGTACGCTTTACAAGGCTTTTGCCAGCTTTAAGTCACCCCAGCAAGACACTGTCACCTGTCCCCAGTCTCGGCAGAGTAGGGCTGATCTTTACAGAAAGATGGTGAGGGAGTACGTAACTGACCATACCATCGTCCTAAATGATCACACAGCTCCCTACAACTACTGAGTTTCAAAGCTGGACATGTGGCACGAACTGGCGCTGTACGCCTTGGAGGTTCTTGCCTGCCCTGCCGCTAGCATGTTTTCCGAGCGGGTTTTCAGTGCAGCTGGTGGCATCATCACCGATAAGCGTACACGCCTGTCGACTGACAGCGCTGACAGGCTGACGCTTATTAAGATGAATAAAGCCTGGATTTCTCATAATTTCCAATCTCCACCAGGTGAAGGAAGCTCAACCTGAATAATTTATGCACTCCTCCTCCTCATTTTCCTCCTTCTCCTCCTCTTTGTACACTAAAGCAGAGGAAACTGGCTATTTTTTGACAGGGCCCACTGGCTCTAGCTATAGTACTCTATGCATTTAATTTTTCTGGAGGGCCACCTACCCGGTCCTCTGTTTTAAACAATTTTTGGGACTGCCACATACAGGCACTCAATTTATTTCATTTTTCTGGAGGGCCACCTACCTGCTCCTCTGGTTTGAAAACTTTTTTGGACTGCCACATACAGGCACTATCCAAATTAAATTGTCTCCATAGCAGCCTCCCCACTTTGTCTCCTTTGCTACCTCCAAAAGTCGTCCATATAGCTGCCTCCATACATCGTCCCCTTATCAAACGAGGTGTGTCAGGCAGAAATTTGGGTTGTTTTCATGGATTCCACATCAAAGTTGTTAACTTTGTCGCCACCCTGCTGTGTAATCCACAAAATATACTGCCAAACTTTTATCATTTACCGATATTATTTCAGCGCTTCTTGCGCATCTGTTTACATTCCCCTCACCCGCCATATCCCAAACTTATAAGAACGCTACTACACTTGATCTTATACAAAAGGTTCTTAGAAGTGCTGTTTGGGGAGTAGCCTAGAGACAGGGGCTTGGAATGGCGAAAGCTCGCCTGGCAGCGGAGCGCCAGCTCCATCCCAAGATCCAACTAACATAGTTTTAACTGCAGCACCTTTAATCTACTACTAGTTCACTGCCTCCATACATGGTCCCCTTATCAAACGAGCTGTGTCAGGCAGAATTTTCAGGTGTTTCACTAGATACATAGTGGAACTCGGCGCGTCTGTCGCCGCCATGCTGGAGACCTGCAGTTGCAATCATAGAAGCGCAATATGGATGCCCCATACTGTCGCTCTTAATCATGGAAGTCCTCTCCATGGCTGCCTCCAAATGTCGTCCCCTTATCAAACGAGCTGTGTCAGGCTCATTTTTCGGGTGTTTCACCAGATACGTTATGGAACTTGGTCACTATGTCGCCACCATGCTGTGTTATCGACTAAATATACCGTCAACCTTTTGTTCACAGAGGAAATAATTTCAGCGCTTCTTGCTCACCTCCTTTGGTTCCTCTCTGCCACCCATTGGTTTGAAGCCTGAGTCCATTTAGGGTATGTCGCCATGCCACTCTCTAGCCTGCCGCTGCTGCCGCTGCCTTTGCATAGTCCCCTATAGTGTCAGGGTCAATTATTGGATGTTTTAGATGCTATCTAGCCTCATTCGGTCACTCTGTCATGGCCATGCTGTTGCCCATAATTTTGGCATAATGGTGCGTTTAAGCAGCCTCAGAGGCATCCATGCATGCTGCCCCTGCTGTTTCCTGTCCATTTCCGTGGTTTTTCCATCCTTTTCTGAGGTTCCCAGGTGTTTGGCCAAGCTTCCCTGTGCAGAGCCTTGGTCCCCTTGAAAAATGCTCGAGTCTCCCATTGACTTGAATGGGGCTCGTTATTCGAGACGAGCACTCGAGCATCGGGAAAAGTTTGTCTCGAATAACGAGTACCCGAGCATTTCAGTGCTCGCTCATCTCTAGCTATGAGCCATATATCAGGAAAACGATAACCATTTTTTAGTATTTTGATTCATAGTAACACAAGCCATAATATCCCAATAAGATATCTAAATGAGCTTTTTGCTGCATTATCCTTTGTCCCAGAGTTATAGAAAAACAGTGGCGCATTTTCAAAAAATATCAAGAAAACATCATTTGCTGTAAAATGTTTCCAAAAGCACAAGTAAATTGCCAATAAAGGTACAATAATTGTATCAGCATGGATCAGAAAGCGTTTCTCAAAAGTGATACGATAGTTTACAGTATGGAAGAAGTTGAAAAATTTGACGCCTTTTGTGCATTGTCAAAACAGTATCAGGGCGCTTTACCTAAGATTACTCCATAATCGCTCGTGCACGTCTTGATTCACCGGAAATATATCTCCGTAATGTACTTCTGCAGGCCTCAAATGTAATTTGATTGGGAAAAGTTACACTTCAGCAACTGAAAAAGATTGATTGAATGTTAAGGTATTTTTTTCAGCTTTTCTCTCTCTCCAGAAAGGTTATTTAGGAAAACATTAAGACTTCGAAGCAATTTGATTGTAACAGCTGAAATGATTTGAATTTTTTTATTTTCTCCTTGATAATAATGGTGTCTACAATACAAGTGAGTGTCAAATGGGCAGATATACAGTACATATTATACTCTAGCAGGAGGGGGCTACATGATGCCTGTAGAGCACTCTCTAGAATTTTCTCTATCCTGGTCAAATATTTAGTTTTCTGTCCTAAATTTGTATATTCTGGTGAATACTAAGTGATATGGTAAAGCACATCTGCACATGTGGCATAATGACTTACAATTTACCCCACTTACTGTGGTAGGGGTAGAGGTGGCCAGAGCAAACAAGAGGGGGCTACCTGTGTGAGGAGAGGTGTAAACATGAGTCACCGCCTATGTGGGTGAGGAGAACTGTAAACATGGGGGGCTACATGTGTGAGGAGAGGTATACACAAGGGGGCTACCTGTGTGAGGAGTGGTGTAGACATGGTGGTTACTTGTGTGAGGAGAGGTGTAGACCTGGTGGTTACCTGTGTGAGGAGAGGTGTAGACATGGAGAGGTATCTGTGTGTGGAGAGGTGTAGACATGGAGAGCTATCTGTATGAGGAGAGGCATAAACATAGGGGCTACCTGAGGAGAGGTGGAAACAGGTGGAATTATGTAGTGTAGCAATTTAAGCTCCGTAGGGAGGGACTTCTCCAAGTTGTAAATCCATTTAGACCTAAATCAGAAACATATGTTTTTCCAGATAAACAATGTAAGAAAATGCTCTGTGCATCAGCATATCATGGAGGCCCCCCTGTTGTGGGTACATCATTAGACCTCCTGATGTATCCGTTTGGTTGCTGCAGGGCCTGGCATAAATTTGCGCCAAAACCTGTGAATGTTTACAGGCTATATCGGTGGTCGGATGCACCCCCCCTTCACAACCCCTCCATGCCCAACTGGTGTGGAGGTGGCATGAAGGGGAAAATAATGGCTATAACTGGGGGTTTGAAAGTTATTATGTTTATTGTGGATACCAATGGAAACAGTTTTTTTCATTTAAGGAAAAAAGATGGCTAGGTACTTCACAATCCAATATCTGCCATTTGCAAAACCCATGTAAGAATAATGAACTAGTGAAGACTAGTCTTGCCAAAATAACTGGGTTTGACCAAAATTACTTGTATGTAACAAATATATAATACATTTAGTGATATATATATATACACCGTATATACTTGAGTATAAGCCGACCCGAGTATAAGCCGAGGCCCCTAATTTTACCACAAAATACTGGGAAAACCTATTGACTCGAGTATAAGCCGAGGGTGGGAAATGCATTGGTCACAGCCTCCCCAGTATATAGCCATCCAGCCCCTGCCCCAGTGTATATAGCCATACAGCCCCTGCCCCAGTGTATATAGCCAGCCAGCCCGTGCCCCAGTGTATATAGCCAGCCAGCCCCTGTCCCAGTGTATATAGCCTGCCAGACCCTACCCCAGTGTATATAGCCTGCCAGACTCTGCCCCAGTGTATATAGCCTGCCAGACCCTGCCCCAATGTATATAGCCTGCCAGACCCTGCCCCAGTGTATATAGCCTGCCAGCCCCTGCCCCAGTGTATATAGCCTTCCATCGCTGCCGGACAGATCGCACAGAAGATATACAGGGCTCGCCGGAAAGGTGAGTTTAGATATATTTATTTTTTTGACTCAAGTATAAGCCGAGTTTGGGTTTTTCAGCACATTTTTTGTGCTGAAAAACTAGGCTTATACTCGAGTATATAAGGGTATATATCGAGTATATATCACGTGTATCGGATAGAATATCCTTTACATTTCTCAACGCTAGGGTAGTTACTATACCTAAACATTTCTCAATCTGCTGAAAAATACCATTTGATTTCTAATATTACATGAACACATATTACACGTTTGTTAAGCCATAGAAGAAAGACAACCTAACTTTGACCACACTGACATGTCACCTTCTTTTATTTATTGAAGAAGTTGCATTGTCTGGCAGTTTCCTTTAGTCTTACAAATATGGGATGCCTCTAAACAATGTTTTCATTGTCAAGTTATTTTTTCCTCCTTCAGATGTCTTTAAAGAACAACCTCCCCCTCTTGAATTGAGTTCCCCTTGTATCTGTTTCAAACTATCAACATCTTCACTACAGCTGATATCCTGCGATACTGAACCTCTTTGATGTCTGACAGGCTTTCATAAATCAGATCTTTGTCCCTGTGAATCCCTACAAACACTTTGTTACTCTAAGGGGCTATTTGGGGGCTTACAAAGACCAAGAAGACTATGAAATCAGCCTAGGATTTGTAGCAAGATGACAAAAAACATGCCTCCCCTTGTTCACTGGATTACCACCAACTATTTCTACTTAATTGTGTGCAGAAAGTCCCTTAAATCACCCATTTCTTCATCCTTATTAAACAAATGAATGTCAAACTGATATAATATCTCATATTAAATAACTAAAACAAGTGTTACATTTTGTCGCCTGCAGTTTTCCTATTTGACAAAAGCTTTATTTTCAATATAAAAATGTCTTTCTTTGTTATTAATAGGTACAATTCCAATAGAATATTGTGCTGCGTATATTTCCAAGTAAAATTAACATTATTTGTCAGTTCGTCTGTGAGATAGTTCTTTTGCGCTAAAATATATCTTTCTGTTCACTTCAGGTGTGCGGTTGTAATGATTTTGTGTAGGTCAACATGGAAAGGGGCAATAGACATAGTTTAAGGACGTCTACGACCAGGATGAAAGACTGTATGCGAATGAGCATGAGGGACTCCAGGCTCCATTAACACCTATGGAGCTTGGAGCCACTGAGGCTCATTTGCATACAAACATTCATCTTGGTGGTAGATGCCCTTTAAAGGGGGTTCTCTGTGGTAATGGAATGGCAAAGCAGTTTTGTTAGTGATAACAGACTCCAGGATATAGTATGGAGGGACTGTGAATAGTAATGGTGGAGTGGCAGGGAAATACTGTGATGTTGCGGTTCACCTCCAGTGAAATTTTATGCACTAAAATGCAGATTTCTCATACTGGAGTACCAGGCATATGTTAAAAGCTGTTAAATAAATATTTCAGGTAAAATGGTTCTCGTAGACTTGGATGATATTAATAGTTAGTAGAATGGTTGGAAGCAATAATTTGCATGGGTTTGGGTGGGTTAAAGGGAAATTCTATAACCTGCAGTGAACTGTGTCAGTGGGTTATTCGCATGTGGTACATTTCTGGCTTATCCCTGGAATATACTGTTAATGCCTCACTTCTGATGTCACCATTCTCGGGATATCCCTGTCTCATGGCCGCTTTCTATTGATTTCTGTGGGAGTTCCAAGAAAAACTTCACGTCCTTTTGTGGTTATTTTCTGGACTCCTATAGAAATGTAAGTTAGTGGCTATGCAGGAACTAACAGCATTACCGTATATACTCCAGTATAAGCCGACCCAAGTATAAGCCGAGACCCCTAATTTCAACACAAAAAACTGGGAAAACCTATTGACTCGAGTATAAGCCGAGGGTGGGAAATGCATTGGTTACAGCCTCCCAGTATATAGTCTGCCAGCCCCTGTAGCATAGAGCCTGCCCAACCCCTGTAGTAGGAAAAAAAAAATAACACTGTACTCATCTTTCCGACGTCCCCCATAGGTCCTCTTCTGTCTCAGACTGTCTCAGACAGAAGAGGACCTGCGGGTGACATCAGAAAGGTGAGTTTTGTCTTTATTTTTTTTGTTGACTCGAGTATAAGCCGAGTTAGGGTTTTTGAGCACAAATTTTGTGCTGAAAAACTAGGCTTATACTCGAGTATATAAGGTAATTCAACAGCAGCTCAACCATATGGATTGGGGGATCATATTCAAGATGGAAAGGCTCTAAGTGGTGAAAGAATTTTGCAACAAATCTACTCCACATTAATTCACCCTAAAAACATTTTTCTATTTCTCAGGACAACCCATAAATATTTGATTGTTGAAAGCCAAACCTTCCGTTACAGTGTGCAACCACTGTAAGTGTTCCATGACTTTGCTGGGCCCAGACAGCTGATTAAGGGAACCCTTCCATGTGTTAATGATGACTCATCTTAAGAATAATCAATCACAAAAAAATTTGTGAACAACCTTGTTGAGGTTTAAAAAACAAAAGCTACATGAGCATATTCTTCACTTGGCCAATTCTCCCTTTCATCAAAAATATCTGTCAGGTAAGAGTCTGGAATTTGCCATAAACTCAAGATAACTAGTGCGGCGACATCAGCAGGTTCAGCATCTTTAGTGTAAAGTAAACTGTAAACTAGACAATTAGATTATTGACCTTTTTGATTTTCTTTAAATACAGGCGGTCCCCTACTTAAGAACACTCGACTTACATACGACCCCTAGTTACAAACGGACCACTGGATATTGGTAATTTATTGTACTTTAGTCCTAGGCTACAATAAACAGCTGTAAGGGGTGAGAAAAACCAACATAAACAGCAAAAAACGTAATAAATGGTAAAAAATTATACATTTTTATTAAATTCAAAGATAACATACTGGTTAAAAGTGAACCCCACTCAAAAGGGGGACACAAGCAAGAGTTGCATCACGGACAACAGATCAACACATCTAAATGTAAACATGTATGGGCATCTGTGGCCATATACAAATATGCAATGATACTGTTGGGAAGCATGAGAGGTAATAAGTCATGTAACCTACAATCAGTGCACACAGACTACTGTGTCAAGCTTACCCATGTTGAGATCGTTGCCCAAGATAGCAGCAACCCCGACGCGTGTTTCGGCTGAGGGGTGAAAGATAGGTTTCATTTATGCTCTCCAACAAGCTTCATGGAATACAATTACTATAGGGAAGCATGATTATTATATTGTGATAGACATATTGGGGCATATTTATCAGGACCTCTGCGCACCGCCACTGGCGCAGAGGCCCTGAAATAATCGCAAATGCTAGCTTATTGCTAGCTTTTGCGATTATTTTCCCCAATCCGCCACCTTCACGCCAGTGGGGCGTGAAGGGGCGTGAAGGGGGGGCGCGGCCGGCCGAGCGGGGGGCGCGGCCGGACGGGAGTGGGCCGGCGCGGGGCGTTACTGTCCCCGCGCCTGCGCACTCGCTGCTGCCGGCGACTTTTCATACGTGAAAAGTCGCCGGTTGCGTTTTTTTCTACGCCAGGCAGGGCCTGGCGTAGGATAAACGCTGCGCAACTGGCAGCCCGATACATGAAGAGGCAGAAGCCTCTTCATGTATCGGGCTGCGAATTTGCAGCGGCGGGGCTATCATACACTGGCGCACGAGCGCCAGCGTATGATAAATATCCCCCATTGTACCATTACAATTTTTTCCCCCTATTTGTGTATGTTCAATTTCGGTTTACAATAAACAGCTGTAACGGTTATTACAGGTGTCTGTAATGAAGCTTTATTGTTAATCCTGATTCTTATGACAACACAACATTTTTGAAATCCAATTGTCACAGAGACCAAAAGAGTTCTGGCTGGGATTACAATGATAAAATATAGAGTTCTGACTTAAATACAAATTCAACTTAAGAACAAACCTACAGACATTCCATCCCCTACCTGCAGCCTCGGTCTGGCCCGCCAGGGGGCCGGGGAATCCCCCGATGGGCCTTGACTCCTGTCACCAGGGTCGGTCTCGCCCGTGGGCCCTGACTCCTGTCACTATGGCAGAGGCCTTCGATCGGATGCAACGGAGGCCCCTGGCAGTGGCTGCAATAGTACTCGATGCGGCCGCATCGAGTACTATCACTGACTGCAGCCGAAACACTGAGTGCGAACGTCGCCGGGTACTAGATGGCTCTAGATGTCGTGACCTCGCAGTGCGGTGGCGTCATCGCGCGGCCGCACATCTCTCACAGCAGTACCAGGGACTGGAGACGCAGGTTCAGGTGAGTTGATTTTTTTTTTGCCTTAATTAAATATGGAGGGGAGGGGGTGCCTTAATAAATTATGGAGGGGAGGGGGTTCCTTAATAATTTATGGAGGGGAGGGGGGGGCCTTAATTAAATATGGAGGGGAGGGGGGCCCTTAATTAAATATGGAGGGGAGGGGGTGCCTTAATAAATTATGGAGGGGAGGGAGGCCCTTAATAAAATTATGGAGGGGGTGCCTTAATATATTATGGAGGGGTGGGGGCCTTAATATAATATGGAGGGGAGGAGGGGCCCTTAATAAAATATGGAGGGCGTGGAATGGCAGTGTTCATTGGGAGCCTTAATAAAATATAGAGGGGGATGGCAGTGTGTATACGGTGGCCTTATTAAAATCTGCAGGGGGACAAGGTGTATGACATTGTTTTATCCAGGTGACATTATACTGTAAGTAACTGTGGCATTTTTAGGGGCGCAGTGCAGGGTGATCTGCTTCCCAGAGCTGAACACATCTAGCCGGAAAATTCTGCAACCAGATTTTACCACGATTCTGGACGTGAAGGAGAAGACAAGTCACCTGTGAGGTACAAGATCCTACTTCTTCCTGTTTCAGATCTGTATTGTAGGTCTTACCTTCTAAGGCTACATTCACACTACCGTATGGGGGACATATATACAGCATATATACGTCCCTCATAGAAGGCAATGGGCACGGCGCCCAACGGGAGCGGTACGGTGCAACACCATACCGCTCCGTACCCCAGAAAAAGATAGGACATGTCCTATCTTTCTCCGTAGTACGGCGCCGTGCGCCATATGTTCCTATGGAGAGGGGCGAGGGTGAGCTGCGCTCACCTCCTCCTCCTCTCCCCGTGCGCTGCCGTTGCCCTCCGTGCTACGGTAAGGCGGGCAACGGCAGTGTGAATGCAGCCTAAGACAGCGCTCAGCTTATGTACTGTTATATCTATAGGGTCAGAGAGCCAGGTGTGACTTGTCTATGTGGTGCGGGACGCCAGAGTAGAGTTATTGTCATCAGTTCTTCTAATGGTTTTCAGCATTTCCTTATTGGAAGGTTGGTGCAGTGCGAACACTTACATCCCTAACCACAGCCCAGCCACCAGCAGAAAGCCCGGGACACCAGGGGTAACTCTTATACTATCCCTAGCATTAATGCCCTGAGATAACGTCACCCCTGCAGCCCCTGTACACAAACCAAGAGCCGAGCACTAGCAGAGAGGGAGAAAGGGCTTAGCTTATTCTCTGCTTCACTGTCCCCGTTAGTGCTTACAAATTCCCTCATCCCAGAATATTTATATGTAGTAGTAGGTGGGCCCCCAAAATCAATTTCACTGGTGGGCCCCAGGTACCCCAGTCCGACCCTGCCTACCTGAGTGGGCTGGGTGTTTAGTGGTGAAAAGCTGATGACAGGTTCTCTTTAAATAGAAGTTACTAGAACTATTGTTAACCAAACTCTGTCAATATGGAGAGCTATGATACAGGAAAGTTGTGCAGTATCGGCATTCACATAAATGATACAAAAGGCCTTGTGTGTAGCCATTTTTATATAGCTCAGAAAGAAATCTGTCCATGATTAGATCATAAGTAACTAACAATATCCCACCCATTGCACAGTAATTTAAAAATTGTAATACTTTAATCTTTATACAACAAATCCTTACCAGTAGACAGAGAATTCCTGATCCTATTAGCTTTAAACATATTTGTGTGCATTGAGGGAAAACTATATATCTTAATAAGAAAAGGTGCAGGTCCTCAGTGCCGTGATTGTGTCTGTCAGTCAGAATAATCAAGAATTAGATGTAAGATTATTTTATTTCACAGGCCCACAGCTCACAGTGTGTTACTTTGTCATTATGAGGCATGGTGTGATACCTTTGACTTGAGAAGCCTGTTCTTTCATTAATAAGTCCTCAGACATAATGTTGATTTGAATCAGCAGCCGACAAATGTCATTTTACAAATCTGTCTGAGGAATGTTGCCTGCAAAAACCTTGAGACTGGGCCTTAATCAAAAGCCTGATTATTAAAATGGAAATTGTGCCCTATTTGTGACTACAAAGTTAAAGTTTTATCTGTCCATGAACAATCGCCCTGCCGGAACCTTGATCTTATATTCATGAATACTATTATAAGATCCTGGCAGGGCGATTGTTCTTGGACAGATAAGATCACATGACTCCCCATCTGCTGCCATTTTATGGTCATGAATGTCTGGCTAGAGAGGTAAAAACAAGAGACTTCACTTTAAATAGATGTATAGAACTTTTAATAGATGTATATTGGTAAATTACCTAATTGCCAGGTGTCCTTAAGTGGGGAAATACCTGGCTACAGTTTGGGAGGCATGACACAGGGTGCGGTGTCACAAATAGGGGGCATCATACTATGTGGTGGCCATTAAGGGGATATAATAAAGTGCAGGCTTACTAGGGTTGGTTAGGGGAGTGATAAAGGATGTGACTTATGGTATATAAGTTTTCAGATCCCTTCACTCTCTTTATCTATCCCTGTTCCAAGTTTCTTTCCCTTGTAAATCACATTGTCATATTTATGTAATTGTGGTAATAATACAAAATAAGGCCATAACATATAGTTTGAAGTCCTCCTTCCAATGGTAATTACATTTGGAATCAGAATTAGCCATAAACCACCTTTTCCAGGACATTCCTAATTTGCAAATTCTAATTGGTCCAAGCATGATCACTCATAGAAAATACTTTGGCCTGGTGCCCATTGATCCATGTGGTCCATGGAGTACAAAGAACTTTTTTTTACAGAGGGTGTGGCTATTTTCACCTTTTAAACCAACATGTTCTCGCATAGGACCAAAAGGGAAGGTGTAAGTGAGGGAGCTTGGACATAAACCATAATTAGGAGTGGGACTACCATGGCAGAGGCAAAGGGCCAGCTCTATCGTCCTTGCAAATTTTGAGTAGATAGGAAAAAAGTCCAGTAAATCACACTCCCATTCCTGATCATAAACCCCACTTGCCTGGTATGGGGTGAAAAGTAACTAGGGGTTCACTTGATTGGATGCAATTGCACAATTATTCAATACTCCAATCAAGAGTTATGGAGTTTAAAAAAAAATATACAAAAAGGAAAGGGGAGGGGTAGGTGGGTGCCAATTTATGTACTAAATTGAAAGGTTCTCTAGCATAAGTGCACCCAATGACGTAACTGGAGAGTTGGGGTTCATCACAGTAATATATTAAATTCCAACTTTTAAAAATAAATGCCGTTTCTAAGCATTTACAGGGTATAACGTTTTATGCTGTAACGCCGCAGCTTTTAGAACTGAGCCTTTTTATCCTCAATGTAAACTGTATGAGCTCTGCCACCATCAGATGATTTCCTAACCTGAGCATCTGAATGTAGGATAATGGAAGTGAATTTACAGTATAGCATCTCATAGAGACAATATTCGACATCTGTAGTTTAAAGTCTGCAATTTGTCGTGTGCTACTCAGTGATGACCTAGCTGCTGTAACTCGCTCCTCTACACCCCCCTCGGCACAGAACTTCTACTTCTATATTAAAAATGTTTCTAGAAAGGAAAGAGGGAGGATGATAAGTTGGTGGATAAAGAAATTATAATAACATATGATATAACGTTTCTCATAGGAACTTGTTTTATAAAGTACCATTTGTTAGAAAGTTAGAGACCATTCAACTTTAGAAATACAGGCTATAACTCAAAGCCCCTAATACTTACCATTAGAGATGAGCGAACACTAAAATGCTCGGGTACTCGTTATTCGAGACGAACTTTTCCCGATGCTCGAGTGCTCGTCTCGAATAACGAACCCCATTGAAGTCAATGGGAGACTCGAGCATTTTTCAAGGGGACCAAGGCTCTGCACAGGGAAGCTTGGCCAAACACCTGGGAACCTCAGAAAAGGATGGAAACACCACGGAAATGGACAGGAAACAGCAGGGGCAGCATGCATGGATGCCTCTGAGGCTGCCTAATCGCACCATTATGCCAAAATTATGGGCAACAGCATGGCCATGACAGAGTGACAAAATGAAGCTAGATAGCATCTAAAACATCCAATAATTGACCCTGACACTATAGGGGACGGCATGCAGAGGCAGCGGCAGCAGCGGCAGGCTAGAGAGTGGCATGGCGACATACCCTAAATGGACTCAGGCTTCAAACCAATGGGTGGCAGAGAGGAACCAAAGGAGGTGAGCAAAAAGCGCTCAAATAATATCGCTACATGATAAAAGTTTCCCAGTATATTTTGTGGATTACACAGCAGGGTGGCGACAAAGTTAACATGGAATCCATGAAAACAACCCAAAATTCTGCCTGACACAGCTCGTTTGATAAGGGGACCATGTATGGAGGCAGTGAACTAGTAGTAGATTAAAGGTGCTGCAGTTAAAACTATGTTAGTTGGATCTTGGCATGGAGCTGGCGCTCCGCTGCCAGGCGAGCTTTCGCCAATCCAAGCCCCTGTCTCTAGGCTACTCCCCAAACAGCACTTCTAAGAACCTTTTGTATAAGATCAAGTGTAGTAGCGTTCTTATAAGTTTAGGATATGCCGGGTGAGGGGAATGTAAACAGATGCGCAAGAAGCGCTGAAATAATATCGGTAAATGATAAAAGTTTGCCAGTATATTTTGTGGAGAACACAGCAGGGTGGCGACAAAGTTAACAACTTTGATGTGGAATCCATGAAAACAACCCAAATTTCTGCCTGACACACCTCGTTTGATAAAGGGACGATGTATGGAGGCAGCTATATGGACGACTTTTGGAGGTAGCAATGGAGACACCGTGTGGAGGCTGCTATGGAGACAATTTAATTTGGATAGTGCCTGTATGTGGCAGTCCCAAAAATTTTTCAAACCAGAGGAGCAGGTAGGTGGCCCTCCAGAAAAATGGAATAGATTGAGTGCCTGTATGTGGCAGTCCCAAAAAGTTTTCAAACCAGAGGAGCAGGTAGGTTGCCCTCCAGAAAAATGGAATAGATTGAGTGCCTGTATGTGGCAGTCCCAAAAAGTTTTCAAACCAGAGGAGCAGGTAGGTGGCCCTCCAGAAAAATGGAATAGATTGAATGCCTGTATGTGGCAGTCCCAAAAAGTTTTCAAACCAGAGGAGCAGGTAGGTGGCCCTCCAGAAAAATGGAATAGATTGAGTGCCTGTATGTGGCAGTCCCAAAAAGTTTTCAAACCAGAGGAGCAGGTAGGTGGCCCTCCAGAAAAATGGAATAGATTGAGTGCCTGTATGTGGCAGTCCCAAAAAGTTTTCAAACCAGAGGAGCAGGTAGGTGGCCCTCCAGAAAAATGGAATAGATTGAGTGCCTGTATGTGGCAGTCCCAAAAAGTTTTCAAACCAGAGGAGCAGGTAGGTGGCCCTCCAGAAAAATGGAATAGATTGAGTGCCTGTATGTGGCAGTCCCAAAAAGTTTTCAAACCAGAGGAGCAGGTAGGTGGCCCTCCAGAAAAATGGAATAGATTGAGTGCCTGTATGTGGCACTCCCAAAAAGTTTTCAAACCAGAGGAGCAGGTAGGTGGCCCTCCAGAAAAATGGAATAGATTGAGTGCCTGTATGTGGCAGTCCCAAAAAGTTTTCAAACCAGAGGAGCAGGTAGGTGGCCCTCCAGAAAAATGGATTAGATTGAGTGCCTGTATGTGGCAGTCCCAAAAAGTTTTCAAACCAGAGGAGCAGGTAGGTGGCCCTCCAGAAAAATGGAATAGATTGAGTGCCTGTATGTGGCAGTCCCAAAAAGTTTTCAAACCAGAGGAGCAGGTAGGTGGCCCTCCAGAAAAATGGAATAGATTGAGTGCCTGTATGTGGCACTCCCAAAAATTGTTTAAAACAGAGGACCGGGTCGGTGGCCCTCCAGAAAAATTGAATAGATTGAGTGCCTGTATGTGGCATTCCCAAAAATTGTTTAAAACAGAGGACCGGGTCGGTGGCCCTCCAGAAAAATTAAATGCATAAAGTACTATAGCTAGAGCCAGTGGGCCCTGTCAAAAAATAGCCAGTTTCCTCTGCTTTACTGTACAAAGTGGAGGAGAAGGAGGAAAATGAGGAGGAGGAGGAGTGGATCAATTATTCAGGTTGAGCTTCCTTCACCCGGTGGAGATTGGAAATTATGAGAAATCCAGGCTTTATTCATCTTAATAAGCGTCAGCCTGTCAGCGCTGTCAGTCGACAGGCGTGTACGCTTATCGGTGATGATGCCACCAGCTGCACTGAAAACCCGCTCGGACAAGACGCTAGCGGCAGGGCAGGCAAGAACCTCCAAGGCGTACAGCGCCAGTTCGTGCCACATGTCCAGCTTTGAAACCCAGTAGTTGTAGGGAGCTGTGTGATCATTTAGGACGATGGTATGGTCAGCTACGTACTCCCTCACCATCTTTCTGTAAAGATCAGCCCTACTCTGCCGAGACTGGGGACAGGTGACAGTGTCTTGCTGGGGTGACATAAAGCTGGCAAAAGCCTTGTAAAGCGTACCCTTGCCAGTGCTGGACAAGCTGCCTGCTCGCCTACTCTCCCTCGCTACTTGTCCCGCAGAACTACGCACTCTGCCGCTAGCGCTGTCAGAAGGGAAATACTGTTTCAGCTTGTGCACCAGGGCCTGCTGGTATTCATGCATTCTCACACTCCTTTCCTCTGCAGGGATGAGAGTGGCAAGATTTTGCTTGTACCGTGGGTCCAGGAGAGTGAACACCCAGTAATCGGTGCTGGAATAAATTCTTTGAACGCGAGGGTCACGGGATAGGCAGCCTAGCATGAAATCTGCCATATGCGCCAGAGTACCAACGCGTAAGAATTCACTCCCCTCACTGGCCTGACTGTCCATTTCCTCCTCCTCCAACTCCTCCAACTCCTCTTCTTCTGCCCATACACGCTGAACAGTGAAGGACTCAACAATGGTCCCCTCTTGTGTCTCGCCAACATTCTCCTCCTCTTCCTCCTCATCCTCCTCCACCTCCACCTCCTCCGATATGCGCTGAGAAACAGACCTGAGGGTGCTTTGGCTATCAACAAGGGAATCTTCTTCCCCCGTCTCTTGTGACGTGCGCAAAGCTTCCGACTTCATGCTGATCAGAGAGTTTTTCAACAGGCCAAGCAGCGGGATGGTGAGGCTGATGATGGCGGCATCGCCACTGACCATCTGTGTTGACTCCTCAAAGTTACTCAGCACCTGACAGATATCAGACATCCACGTCCACTCCTCATTGTAGACTTGAGGAAGCTGACTGACCTGACTACCAGTTCTGGTGGAAGTTGACATCTGGCAGTCTACAATGGCTCGGCGCTGCTTGTAAACTCTGGATAACATGGTCAGTGTTGAATTCCACCTCGTGGGCACGTCGCACAACAGTGGGTGAGCGGGCAGTTGGAGGCGGCGCTGCGCTGCCCTGAGAGTGGCAGCATCTGTGCTGGACTTCCTGAAATGCGCACAGATGCGGCGCACCTTTGTGAGCAAATCAGACAGATTGGGGTATGTCTTGAGGAAACGCTGAACTATCAGATTTAACACATGGGCCAGGCATGGCACATGTGTCAGTCTGCCGAGTTGCAGAGCCGCCACCAGGTTACGGCCGTTGTCACACACAACCATGCCTGGCTTCAGGTTCAGCGGTGCCAGCCACAGATCAGTCTGCGCCGTGATGCCCTGTAATAGCTCTTGGGCGGTGTGCCTTTTATCGCCTAGGCTCAGCAGTTTGAGCACCGCCTGCTGTCGCTTAGCGACGGCACTGCTGCTGTGCCTAGAGCTACTGACTGATGGCGCCGTGCCCACGGATGGTAGTTCGGAGGAGGAGGTGGAGGAGCGGTGGGAGGAGGAGGAGGCATAGTAGGCCTGAAACACCTGGACCGAGGTAGGCCCCGCAATCCTCGGCGTCGGCAGTATATGACCAGCCGCAGGGTCAGACTCGCTCCCAGCCTCCACCAAGTTAACCCAATGTGCCGTCAGCGATATATAGTGGCCCTGCCCGGCAGCACTCGTCCACGTGTCCGTGGTCAGGTGGACCTTGTCAGAAACGGCGTTGGTCAGGGCACGGATGATGTTGTCTGACACGTGCTGGTGCAGGGCTGGGACGGCACATCGGGAAAAGTAGGGGCGGCTGGGGACCGAATACCGAGGGGCGGCCGCCGCCATGAGGTTGCGAAAGGCCTCGGTCTCTACTAGCCTATAGGGCAGCATCTCCAGGCTAAGCAATCTGGAGATGTGCACATTAAGGGCTTGGGCGTGCGGGTGGGTTGCACTATATTTGCGTTTCCGCTCCAGCGTCTGGGGTATGGAGAGCTGAACGCTGGTGGATGCTGTGGAGGATCGTGGAGGCGACGATGGGGTTTTTGTGGCAGGGTCCTGGGCAGGGGGCTGACTATCAGCTGACACAGGGGAAGGAGCAGTGGTGTGCACGGCCGGAGGTGAACGGGCTTGTTGACACTGAGTGGGGTGTTTAGCATTCATATGCCTGCGCATACTGGTGGTAGTTAAGCTAGTAGTGGTGGAACCCTTGCTGAGCCTGGTTTGGCAAATGTTGCACACCACAGTCCGTCGGTCATCCGGTGTTTCCTTAAAGAACCTCCAGACTTCTGAAGATCTAGCCCTCGCCGCAAGAGCCCTCGCCACGGGAGCTTCACTAGTTGAAACATTTGGCGCTGATGCACCAGCTCTGGCCCTGCCTCTCCGTCTGGCCCCACCACTGCCTCTTCCAACCTGTTCTGGTCGAGGACTCTCCTCCGTCTCAGAAGCACTGTGTTCACCCGGCCTCTCAACCCAGCTTGGGTCTGTCACCTCATCATCCTCCGATCCCTCAGTCTGCTCCCCCCTCGGACTTCCTGCCCTGACAACAACTTCCCCACTGTCTGACAACCGTGTCTCCTCATCGTCGGACACCTCTTTGCACACTTCCACTACGTCAAGAAGGTCATCATCACCCACAGACTGTGGCTGGTGGAAAACCTGGGCATCGGAAAATTGCTCAGCAGCAACCGGACAAGTGGTTTGTGACTGTGGGAAGGGTCCAGAAAACAGTTCCTCAGAGTATGCCGGTTCAAATGCCAAATTTTCCTGGGAGGGGGCAGACTGGGGGGGAGGAGGCTGAGGTGCAGGAGCTGGAGGAGTGGCGATTTCGGTGACATGGGTGGACTGCATGGAAGACTGACTGGTGGACAAATTGCTCGAAGCATTGTCAGCAATCCACGACATCACCTGTTCGCACTGTTCTGGCCTCAACAGTGCTCTACCACGAGTCCCAGTAACTTCAGACATGAACCTAGGGAGTGTAGCTCTGCGGCGTTCCCCTGCTCCCTCATAAGCAGGTGGTGTCTCACCCCGCCCAGGACCACGGCCTCTGACCCCTGCAGTAGTTGGACGCCCACGTCCCCGCCCTCGTCCTCTACCCCTAGCCCTCGGGTTAAACATTTTTAAAATGAGAGTTATAACTTTAATTTTTTTTTACTTTTTTTTGTGTTTTTTTTTTTTTTTTGTGTTTTTGAGTTTTTAAAAACAAACGATGCTATCCTATAGCTATGGCTATTTTCTAGCCAAGTATGAAAGCACACTACTATGCCAGATGAGATGACACTGAGTTATTAAACAAAATAAACGTAAAATAAAAAAGGAAAAATGGCAGACTGTGCCGAATTGAAATCCAACCCCTACAAAATTTTCCCACTTCGGTCTTTGCAATGGATATGTGCGTCACTAAGCGCAAAACACAGCGGTCGCAAGTCTCACTACAAATTGCTCACAATTGGCTAGTAGATGCACTGCAGCAAGTACAGCCACCAGCAGATCAACCAGAAATCAAATATATAACGCTACTGTAGGCGCAAGTAAGCCGTTTGGATTCTCCTATGGCTATTTTCTAGCCAAGTATGAAAGCCCACTAATATGCCAGATGAGATGACACTGAGTTATTAAACAAAATAAACGTAAAATAAAAAAGGACAAATGGCAGACTGTGCCTAATTGAAATCCAACCCCTACTAAATTTTCCCACTTCGGTCTTTGCAATGGATATGTGCGTCACTAAGCGCAAAACACAGCGGTCGCAAGTCTCACTACAAATTGCTCACAATTGGCTAGTAGATGCACTGCAGCAAGTACAGCCACCAGCAGATCAACCAGAAATCAAATATATAACGCTACTGTAGGCGCAAGTAAGCCGTTTGGATTCTCCTATGGCTATTTTCTAGCCAAGTATGAAAGCACACTAATATGCCAGATGAGATGACACTGAGTTATTAAACAAAATAAACGTAAAATAAAAAAGGACAAATGGCAGACTGTGCCTAATTGAAATCCAACCCCTACTAAATTTTCCCACTTCGGTCTTTGCAATGGATATGTGCGTCACTAAGCGCAAAACACAGCGGTCGCAAGTCTCACTACAAATTGCTCACAATTGGCTAGTAGATGCACTGCAGCAAGTACAGCCACCAGCAGATCAACCAGAAATCAAATATATAACGCTACTGTAGGCGCAAGTAAGCCGTTTGGATTCTCCTATGGCTATTTTCTAGCCAAGTATGAAAGCACACTAATATGCCAGATGAGATGACACTGAGTTATTAAACAAAATAAACGTAAAATAAAAAAGGACAAATGGCAGACTGTGCCTAATTGAAATCCAACCCCTACTAAATTTTCCCACTTTGGTGTTTGAGGTGGATATGTGTGCCACTAAGAGCTAAACACAACGGTAGCAAGTCCCCCTGCTAATTCCTCACAAAATGGTACTAGATGCAAATAAAAAAAAAAAAAAGTAGAACGTTATTGTAGCCCTAAGAAGGGCTGTTGGGTTCTTGGAGAATCACTCCTGCCTAACAGTAAGCTAATAGAACACCCTAACGCTTTCCCTGACCAGCAGCAGCTCTCTCCCTAGCGGCATCCAGACACAGAATGATCCGAGCAGCGCGGGCAGCGGCTAGTCTATCCCAGGGTCACCTGATCTGGCCAGCCAACCACTGCTATCGACGTGTAAGGGTACCACGTCATGCTGGGTGGAGTGCAGAGTCTCCTGGCTTGTGATTGGCTCTGTTTCTGGCCGCCAAAAAGCAAAACGGCGGGAGCTGCCATTTTCTCGAGCGGGCGAAGTATTCGTCCGAGCAACGAGCAGTTTCGAGTACGCTAATGCTCGACCGAGCATCAAGCTCGGACGAGCATGTTCGCTCATCTCTACTTACCATGCTTTGAACTAGAATCTTTTTTTTAACTAAAGTCTTAGAATCAATCATCACCTGTTGCGATTGAACATGAGAGATCTGAAGATCTCTGATTCAGGAGACACTTAGGTTAACTCATTTTATTGTATACAGTTATATTAATATGTGTGGATGACAATGGCCTGTGGGAAAGTTTTTGGTATACAATCATCTATTTAAGAGGCATTTCAGTAAGAATAAGTTTTATCCTATCCACTAGGAGGAATACCTAATAGATTCCTAATAGTCTGATCATTGGAGCCACTTCCAATCATTAGAACAGGGGCCCACTCTCCCTCTCTCGAACGGAGTGGCAATCATGCACGTGCGCTAAAGCTCCATCCACCTCTGGAGTATCTAATTGAATGGAAATGGTTGATTATTCCCCCTTCTAGCCGACAGACCCCTCTGAAATGATCCCCTTTCCTAACTTGCGATTGGCAGAAAGCTCTTATAAGTTGGTGTAGGCTTGTCCATGTGAAGGCTTGGCAAGGTACTGTGTATTCCCAATTAATAATAATATATTTAAGGGCATTTAATAGTGCATAGACAATTGGGTTAGATATGGAAATCGGAATTAATGCTACTAGAAACAATGTCTTCAGAGGGACTTAAGTCTTGAAGGATTGTCAAGACACGGACGAGGCGATGAAGTGACTTCTAAACCTGCAATTCATCACACAAGAAGTATGGCAAGCGTGAATTGAAAGAAAAAATGACAGGGCCTTGGATACATTAACCATTAATAAAAGACAAAATGACTTAAGAAGAATTGTTTTCAGGGCAAAACGTATATTGTAGAGATAAGCGAACATGCTCGTCCGAGCTTGATGCTCGGTCGAGCATTAGCGTACTCGAAACTGCTCGTTGCTCGGACGAATACTTCGCCCGCTCGAGAAAATGGCAGCTCCCGCCGTTTTGCTTTTTGGCGGCCAGAAACAGAGCCAATCACAAGCCAGGAGACTCTGCACTCCACCCAGCATGACGTGGTACCCTTACACGTCGATAGCAGTGGTTGGCTGGCCAGATCAGGTGACCCTGGGATAGACTAGCCGCTGCCCGCGCTGCTCGGATCATTCTGTGTCTGGATGCCGCTAGGGAGAGAGCTGCTGCTGGTCAGGGAAAGCGTTAGGGTGTTCTATTAGCTTACTGTTAGGCAGGAGTGATTCTCCAAGAACCCAACAGCCCTTCTTAGGGCTACAATAACGTTCTACTTTTTTTTTTTTATTTGCAGCTAGTACCATATTGTGAGGAATTTGCAGGGGGACTTGCTACCGTTGTGTTTAGCTCTTAGTGACACACATATCCACCTCAAACACCAAAGTGGGAAAATTTAATAGGGGTTTGATTTCAATTAGGCACAGTCTGCCATTTACTTTTTATTTTACGTTTATTTTTTTAATAACTCAGTGTCATCTCATCTGGCATAGTAGTGTGCTTTCATACTTGGCTAGAAAATAGCCATAGGAGAATCTAAACGGCTTACTTACGCCTACAGTAGCGTTATATATATTTGATTTCTGGTTGATCTACTGGTGGCTGTACTTGCTGCAGTGCATCTACTAGCAAATTGTGAGCAATTTGTAGTGAGACTTGCGACCGCTGTGTTTTGCGCTTAGTGACGCACAAATCCATTGCAAAGACCGAAGTGGGAAAATTTAGTAGGGGTTGGATTTCAATTAGGCACAGTCTGCCATTTTTCCTTTTTTATTTTACGTTTATTTTGTTTCATAACTCTGCGTCATCTCATCTGGCATAGTAGTGTGCTTTCATACTTGGCTAGAAAATAGCCATAGGAGAATCTAAACGGCTTACTTACGCCTACAGTAGCGTTATATATATTTGATTTCTGGTTGATCTGCTGGTGGCTGTACTTGCTGCAGTGCATCTACTAGCCAATTGTGAGCAATTTGTAGTGAGACTTGCGACCGCTGTGTTTTGCGCTTAGTGACGCACATATCCATTGCAAAGACCGAAGTGGGAAAATTTAGTAGGGGTTGGATTTCAATTAGGCACAGTCTGCCATTTTTCCTTTTTTATTTTACGTTTATTTTGTTTCATAACTCTGCGTCATCTCATCTGGCATAGTAGTGTGCTTTCATACTTGGCTAGAAAATAGCCATAGCAATAGGATAGCATCGTTTGGTTGTAAAAACTCAAAAACACAAAAAAAAACAAAAAACACAAAAAAAAGTTAAAAAAAAATTAAAGTTATAACTCTCATTTTAAAAATGTTTAACCCGAGGGCTAGGGGTAGAGGACGAGGGCGGGGACGTGGGCGTCCAACTACTGCAGGGGTCAGAGGCCGCGGTCCTGGCCGGGGTGAGACACCACCTGCTTATGAGGGAGCAGGGGAACGCCGCAGAGCTACACTCCCTAGGTTCATGTCTGAAGTTACTGGGACTCGTGGTAGAGCACTGTTGAGGCCAGAACAGTGCGAACAGGTGATGTCGTGGATTGCCGACAATGCTTCGAGCAATTTGTCCACCAGTCAGTCTTCCACGCAGTCCACCCATGTCACCGAAATCGCCACTCCTCCAGCTCCTGCACCTCAGCCTCCTCCCCCCCAGTCTGCCCCCTCCCAGGAAAATTTGGCATTTGAACCGGCATACTCTGAGGAACTGTTTTCTGGACCCTTCCCACAGTCACAAACCACTTGTCCGGTTGCTGCTGAGCAATTTTCCGATGCCCAGGTTTTCCACCAGTCACAGTCTGTGGGTGATGATGACCTTCTTGACGTAGTGGAAGTGTGTAAAGAGGTGTCCGACGATGAGGAGACACGGTTGTCAGACAGTGGGGAAGTTGTTGTCAGGGCAGGAAGTCCGAGGGGGGAGCAGACTGAGGGATCGGAGGATGATGAGGTGACAGACCCAAGCTGGGTTGATAGGCTGGGTGAACACAGTGCTTCTGAGACGGAGGAGAGTCCTCGACCAGAACAGGTTGGAAGAGGCAGTGGTGGGGCCAGACGGAGAGGCAGGGCCAGAGCTGGTGCATCAGCGCCAAATGTGTCAACTAGTGAAGCTCCCGTGGCGAGGGCTCTTGCGGCGAGGGCTAGATTTTCAGAAGTCTGGAGGTTCTTTAAGGAAACACCGGATGACCGACGGACTGTGGTGTGCAACATTTGCCAAACCAGGCTCAGCAGGGGTTCCACCATTACTAGCTTAACTACCACCAGTATGCGCAGGCATATGAATGCTAAACACCCCACTCAGTGGCAACAAGCCCATTCACCTCCGGCCGTGCACACCACTGCTCCTTCCCCTGTGTCAGCTGATAGTCAGCCCCCTGCCCAGGACCCTGCCACAAAAACCCCATCGTCGCCTCCACGATCCTCCACAGCATCCACCAGCGTTCAGCTCTCCATACCCCAGACGCTGGAGCGGAAACGCAAATATAGTGCAACCCACCCGCACGCCCAAGCCCTTAATGTCCACATCTCCAGATTGCTTAGCCTGGAGATGCTGCCCTATAGGCTAGTAGAGACCGAGGCCTTTCGCAACCTCATGGCGGCGGCCGCCCTTCGGTATTCGGTCCCCAGCCGCCACTACTTTTCCCGGTGTGCCGTCCCAGCCCTGCACCAGCACGTGTCAGACAACATCACCCGTGCCCTGACCAACGCCGTTTCTGACAAGGTCCACCTGACCACGGACACGTGGACGAGTGCTGCCGGGCAGGGCCACTATATATCGCTGACGGCACATTGGGTTAACTTGGTGGAGGCTGGGACCGAGTCTGACCCTGGGGCTGGTCATATACTGCCGACGCCGAGGATTGCGGGGCCTACCTCGGTCCAGGTGTTTCAGGCCTACTATGCCTCCTCCTCCTCCCACCCCTCCTCCACCTCCTCCTCCGAACTACCATCCGTGGGCACGGCGCCATCAGTCGGTAGCTCTAGGCACAGCAGCAGTGCCGTCGCTAAGCGACAGCAGGCGGTGCTCAAACTGCTGAGCCTAGGCGATAAAAGGCACACCGCCCAAGAGCTATTACAGGGCATCACGGCGCAGACTGATCTGTGGCTGGCACCGCTGAACCTGAAGCCAGGCATGGTTGTGTGTGACAACGGCCGTAACCTGGTGGCGGCTCTGCAACTCGGCAGACTGACACATGTGCCATGCCTGGCCCATGTGTTAAATCTGATAGTTCAGCGTTTCCTCAAGACATACCCCAATCTGTCAGATTTGCTCACGAAGGTGCGCCGCATCTGTGCGCATTTCAGGAAGTCCAGCACAGATGCTGCCACTCTCAGGGCAGCGCAGCGCCGCCTCCAACTGCCCGCTCACCGACTGTTGTGCGACGTGCCCACGAGGTGGAATTCAACACTGACCATGTTATCCAGAGTTTACCAGCAGCGCCGAGCCATTGTAGACTGCCAGATGTCAACTTCCACCAGAACTGGTAGTCAGGTCAGTCAGCTTCCTCAAGTCTACAATGAGGAGTGGACGTGGATGTCTGATATCCGTCAGGTGCTGAGTAACTTTGAGGAGTCAACACAGATGGTCAGTGGCGATGCCGCCATCATCAGCCTCACCATCCCGCTGCTTGGCCTGTTGAAAAACTCTCTGATCAGCATGAAGTCGGAAGCTTTGCGCTCGTCACAAGAGACGGGGGAAGAAGATTCCCTTGTTGATAGTCAAAGCACCCTTAGGTCTGTTTCTCAGCGCATATCGGAGGAGTTGGAGGTGGAGGAGGATGAGGAGGAAGAGGAGGAGAATGTTGGCGAGACACAAGAGGGGACCATTGTTGAGTCCTTTACTGTTCAGCGTGTATGGGCAGAAGAAGAGGAGTTGGAGGAGTTGGAGGAGGAGGAAATGGACAGTCAGGCCAGTGAGGGGAGTGAATTCTTACGCGTTGGTACTCTGGCGCATATGGCAGATTTCATGCTAGGCTGCCTATCCCGTGACCCTCGCGTTCAAAGAATTTATTCCAGCACCGATTACTGGATGTTCACTCTCCTGGACCCACGGTACAAGCAAAATCTTTCCACTCTCATCCCTGCAGAGGAAAGGAGTGTGAGAATGCATGAATACCAGCAGGCCCTGGTGCACAAGCTGAAACAGTATTTCCCTTCTGACAGCGCTAGCGGCAGAGTGCGTAGTTCTGCGGGACAAGTAGCGAGGGAGAGTAGGCGACCAGGCAGCTTGTCCAGCACTGGCAAGGGTACGCTTTACAAGGCTTTTGCCAGCTTTATGTCACCCCAGCAAGACACTGTCACCTGTCCCCAGTCTCGGCAGAGTAGGGCTGATCTTTACAGAAAGATGGTGAGGGAGTACGTAGCTGACCATACCATCGTCCTAAATGATCACACAGCTCCCTACAACTACTGGGTTTCAAAGCTGGACATGTGGCACGAACTGGCGCTGTACGCCTTGGAGGTTCTTGCCTGCCCTGCCGCTAGCGTCTTGTCCGAGCGGGTTTTCAGTGCAGCTGGTGGCATCATCACCGATAAGCGTACACGCCTGTCGACTGACAGCGCTGACAGGCTGACGCTTATTAAGATGAATAAAGCCTGGATTTCTCATAATTTCCAATCTCCACCAGGTGAAGGAAGCTCAACCTGAATAATTGATCCACTCCTCCTCCTCCTCATTTTCCTCCTTCTCCTCCTCTTTGTACAGTAAAGCAGAGGAAACTGGCTATTTTTTGACAGGGCCCACTGGCTCTTGCTATAGTACTTTATGCATTTAATTTTTCTGGAGGGCCACCGACCCGGTCCTCTGTTTTAAACAATTTTTGGGAGTGCCACATACAGGCACTCAATCTATTCAATTTTTCTGGAGGGCCACCGACCCGTTCCTCTGTTTTAAACAATTTTTGGGAGTGCCACATACAGGCACTCAATCTATTCTATTTTTCTGGAGGGCCACCTACCTGCTCCTCTGGTTTGAAAACTTTTTGGGACTGCCACATACAGGCACTCAATCGATTCCATTTTTCTGGAGGGCCACCTACCTGCTCCTCTGGTTTGAAAACTTTTTGGGATTGCCACATACAGGCACTCAATCTATTCTATTTTTCTGGAGGGCCACCTACCTGCTCCTCTGGTTTGAAAACTTTTTGGGACTGCCACATACAGGCACTCAATCTATTCAATTTTTCTGGAGGGCCACCTACCTGCTCCTCTGGTTTGAAAACTTTTTGGGACTGCCACATACAGGCACTCAATCTATTCAATTTTTCTGGAGGGCCACCTACCTGCTCCTCTGGTTTGAAAACTTTTTGGGACTGCCACATACAGGCACTCAATCTATTCTATTTTTCTGGAGGGCCACCTACCTGCTCCTCTGGTTTGAAAACTTTTTGGGACTGCCACATACAGGCACTCAATCTATTCAATTTTTCTGGAGGGCCACCTACCTGCTCCTCTGGTTTGAAAAATTTTTGGGACTGCCACATACAGGCACTATCCAAATTAAATTGTCTCCATAGCAGCCTCCACACGTTGTCTCCATTGCTACCTCCAAAAGTCGTCCATATAGCTGCCTCCATACATCGTCCCTTTATCAAACGAGGTGTGTCAGGCAGAAATTTGGGTTGTTTTCATGGATTCCACATCAAAGTTGTTAACTTTGTCGCCACCCAGCTGTGTTATCCACAAAATATACTAATAAACTTTTATCATTTACCAATATTATTTCAGCGCTTCTTGCGCATCTGTTTACATTCCCCTCACCCGCCATATCCCAAACTTATAAGAACGCTACTACACTTGATCTTATACAAAAGGTTCTTAGAAGTGCTGTTTGGGGAGTAGCCTAGAGACAGGGGCTTGGATTGGCGAAAGCTCGCCTGGCTGCGGAGCGCCAGCTCCATCCCAAGATCCAACTAACATAGTTTTAACTGCAGCACCTTTAGTCTACTACTAGTTCACTGCCTCCATAATAATAATAATCTTTATTTATATAGCGCCATCATATTCCGTAGCGCTTTACAAATCATAGGAAACAAATACAAATGTAATGTAACAGAGCACAACATTTGTATGGAACAACAGGAGTGAGGTCCCTGCTCGCCAGAGCTTACGGTTTATGAAGATGATGGGGTAACACGAGGTAAAAGAATATTTAATGGTCAAGCCATTCTTCTTAGGGAATAGAACAAAATATAATAAATGGAATTGCTGTCGCTTGAACCACTCAGCCGTCATCTTATATACCAGGTCCAGGGTGAATGGGACTGTAGAGAAGTCTGGTGCCTGTTGGTTGCTGGATAACAGATGGGAGGACGACACAGGACGGGTTAGTAGAAGAGTTAAAACTTCATGCAGTTAATGAGTGTTATAGGCTTGCCTAAAGAAATGGGTTTTAAGAGCACGTTTGAAACTTTGGAGGTTAGGTATTAGTCTGATAGTCCAGGGCAGAGCATTCCATAGAATTGGTGCAGCTCTAGAGAAGTCTTGGAGACGCGAGTGGGAGGTCCGCACTAGGGTAGAGGTTAATCTAAGATCACTGGCGGATCTAAGAGCACGGGTTGGGCGATAGACTGAGATAAGAGAGGAGAGGTAGGGGGGTGCAGCATTATACAGAGCTTTATGGATGAGGGTTATTATTTTAAACTATTCGAATGGAGACTGGCAGCCAGTGCAGCGACTGGCATGAACTGTAAGCATACATGGTCCCCTTATCAAACGAGCTGTGTCAGGCAGAATTTTGGGTTGTTTTCATGGCTTCCACAACAAACTTGTTAACTTTGTCGCCACCCTGCTGTGTAATCCACAAAAAATACTGGCAAACTTTTATCATTTACCGATATTATTTCAGCGCTTCTTGCGCATCTGTTTACATTCCCCTCACCCGCCATATCCTAAACTTATAAGAACGCTACTACACTTGATCTTATACAAAAGGTTCTTAGAAGTGCTGTTTGGGGAGCAGCCTAGAGACAGGGGCTTGGATTGGCGAAAGCTCGCCTGGCAGCGGAGCGCCAGCTCCATGCCAAGATCCAACTAACATAGTTTTAACTGCAGCACCTTTAATCTACTACTAGTTCACTGCCTCCATACATGGTCCCCTTATCAAACGAGCTGTGTCAGGCAGAATTTTGGGTTGTTTTCATGGATTCCATGTTAACTGTGTCGCCACCCTGCTGTGTAATCCACAAAATATACTGGCAAACTTTTATCATGTACCGATATTATTTGAGCGCTTCTTGCTCACCTCCTTTGGTTCCTCTCTGCCACCCATTGGTTTGAAGCCTGAGTCCATTTAGGGTATGTCGCCATGACACTCTCTAGCCTGCTGCCGCTGCCTCTGCATGCCGTCCCCTATAGTGTCAGGGTCAATTATTGGATGTTTTAGATGCTATCTAGCTTCATTCTGTCACTCTGTCATGGCCATGCTGTTGCCCATAATTTTGGCATAATGGTGCGATTAAGCAGCCTTAGAGGCATCCATGCATGCTGCCCCTGCTGTTTCCTGTCCATTTCCGTGGTGTTTCCATCCTTTTCTGAGGTTCCCAGGTGTTTGGCCAAGCTTCCCTGTGCAGAGCCTTGGTCCCCTTGAAAAATGCTCGAGTCTCCCATTGACTTCAATGGGGCTCGTTATTCGAGACGAGCGCTCGAGCATCGGGAAAAGTTCGTCTCGAATAACGAGTACCCGAGCATTTTAGTGCTCGCTCATCTCTAGTATATTGTAACTTTGCAATTCTAAAGGGTCATGAAAATGACATTACCGCAAAAATCAGAAATTTCTATCCTACAGTTTTCTATATTGGAAAATAAATAAAACATGGTTGGTAATTACCGTAAGTATTGTAATGGACATATGCTTGATTTAAAGAAGCAAAGATAAAGAGCTTAAAAAAGACAGGTATTGGATTTTTATCTGCAGTTTACATTCCTAGCTATGTTTTTAACTGCCTCTATCTCTGGATCTGTAGCTCACAGAACCGCAATCCTGATGGGAAACTAGAAACTATAGAACCGTAGTGATATTCAAACTGGAGCTTCTAAACTTGACTCTTCTCATATTATTTTCAAATGACTTCAGTGGAGAGGTTCGCAAGGACATTTCATAACTTACCTGAGGACCTCTAGTGTAATGGGGTTACATCTGGTGACAGACTAAAATAGATTGGACTGTCTGTACATATGTCTCATTCCCATACAAACATTGTTGCTATATAGAATCCATACAGAAAAACTGTAAAAATTAGGCCCAGGTCACACCTGCATCTCTGCTCTCTGTTACACTCTCTACACCTTCCATTCCCCATTGATTTAAATGGACCTTCCATTAGACTTTGGTTAGTAATGGCAGAAAAAAGACTGCAGGTTGCTGCACTATTTTTTACTTCTATTAATGATGGAAGATGTAACGGAACATACCTTCTACAAGTGTGAATCAAGCCTTATATACAAACTTTCAAAACACTCTTCCTTTCCTCCAGGGGCTAAAACATAATTTCTTATAAAAGTGTCACATCTGGGTATCTATTAAAGTTGTACCTAGTTCAGAGAATTCCTGAGTGCACTGTACTAGTAGTTTTCTAAATTGCCTTAGTATAGCTTCAATGTATTGGAGTTTGGAGTTTTGGCATTTTATCTCATAGAAGATTGTTTTCGAAACTGTTGGATCCACATCTCAGCTGTGACAAATAGGTGGCACTTATCCATTGACTGTTTCCAAGGGCAACCTGAAGAAGTTTGGAAGCGGCTCTGAATAGTTTTTAAATTGATGGAAATGTCATGAAATAACAAAAATAGCAAAGAGTTTGTGTCATAACCTTCACTAGATTCCAATTCTTGGAAACAGAATTAGGCTTCCTAACTATTTCTATGATGACTCCTACTAAATCTGCTACATGCCAAAACACCCATAACATCTTAATACATGATAAACATGCATTCCTCGAACCAGGCTAAGATAAATCTGAAGGAATTGTTTTGTCAGTCTGCAACGATCTAGCACCTTACATTTTCTCCGGAAACCCGGAGTTGCTTTAATGAGGTAGCAATTCATACTAAATATTTAAAATAAGCAAATCCCTTCCCACTGTTTACAAACCAACAGCAAAGAAAAATCATTTTATCTCTTGGCCAAATCCCGCACGACATGCAAACTCTTTGACAAATCTGTCAGGGGAAATAAGAAGTGTCTGCGATTTTCGGCAGATATGACATTGTGTCATGAGTAGGTACAGTGCAATGACAGAATATACACTGACAAAGAAAACAGCCTTGTTTTCGTCACAGAAACCTTTAAAATGCATCCCAAAAATCTCAACACATGTCACCAGGCACAAGATTACAAAACGTAGGCCCTGATTTTGTGACATTTATTCCTGCGAACGGGATAATGAGAGGTAGCAACAGTTGGTAGATTTTCGTTACCAAAAAAACCCCCCAGAAGTCTTGTTCCCGTCTGAATGCGCGGTCTGTATTGTTCTAATCCTGACAATCTATATGTTTATTTCTTTCTAAAGCAAATAATATTAACAGAGAAAACTTCTAGCGATACTGCCAAGTGACAAATTGGCTTGCGAATCAGAATTAAAGAGTCGATGAAGTGAAGGTAAAAGAAGAATGTGTCTGCACTGGAAAATGAACTTGTTAGAAAGAGAAATTTGAATGCAATATTTCTGTAAAATTCTGTAAATTGTGTAATCTGCCAATACTTAAAATATTTCATGCATTAAATCAAGTTAAATGGGTTTTTCACATTCAGCTTTCTCTAAATGCATGTTTGATCTCCTTATAATGCATCTAGAGATTGCAGCGCCTTTGGTACATGCAAATAAGACATAATCCTAGTATGGTAATTGGCTCTGCAACTTATTTTCTATTGTCAAGACCATGGCTTGCTGTCAGTGAACTTGTGCTAAATTCATCAGCCCAGTGAGATGTATTGCATTATCTTGATTAAAAGCGCATAGGTTTCCCTAGCCCCAAATTTTGGAACAGGTCATATTCCTGCTGGAGTTTGCAGCTCTGGCAGTCCTTTTTTACTGTCATGAGCATACACTCCTATGACAAGTGGGTCTATTGTGTGTGGGCCAATATTGTGCGCATTTCATGTTCTGGAAGTCTCAAGCAGAGATCATTCACACTGGAAAATAATTGAAAAACAGAAGTATTAGAAAGTTGCAGAACTCTTTAATGGGTTGGACACTAATAGGAAACTTTATCGGGGCTGGTATAAAAACATAATTGGGACATCCATTTTATACTTTCCCTTGATAAAGTTTCCCATTAGCCACCGTGAACAGCAGCTCACGTGACTAAGAACTTCCTATGATGTCTTATGTCCTGCCGGCTTCCGGAGGATGGAGGGGCCGGGCCGTCATTTCAATCTGCAGATCTACTTTAACACCTCCTACTACTGCACCGTAAGACAGTAATGACTACATGGCCACTTTATCAGAACATTGGATGTCACAGGAAGTCCTAAGTGCTGCTTGCCAGGGGTTTGTACATAATTTCCTATGTGAAGTCAGCATGTTATAGAGCAGAAAGAGCTAAGCATATTGTACATATCTGCAGGTACCATGCTCTAGAGCAGTGGTTCTCAACCTTTCTAATGCTGTGACCCCGCAATACAGTTCCTCATGTTGCGGTGACCCCAAACCATGCACAAGAATATTGTATTTGTGCCAAAAAATGCAATAAAATCATGGCTCCGATGGCTTTAGGACACCCCTGTGTTTTGATCGTTCGACCCCCAGGTTAAGAACCACTGCTCTAGAGCAGGGGTAGGGAACCTATGGCTCGGGAGCCAGATATGGCTCTTTTGTTGGCTGCACCTGGCTCTCAATAAATAAATGAATTTATCTTTAATCAATAGTGATGGCTGCTGTGTGTCTTAGACTGATCACTGGACACATCCAGCGATGTTACCGTTGCCTACGTCCTTTGTACGACTCAGATGCCATCGCTGCCAACGTCTAACCCTGGGTCAAAAAGAAGAGCATGGGAGCGATGAGGAGCTGGCTGCAGGGAACGCTGGTAACTGAATATTCTTTTATTTTTTTTGCTGTAACTACCTATCTACTGGGAGGCACGTGCTGTGTCTAGCTATCTACTGGGGGGCATGTGCTGTGGCTACCTATCTACTGGGGAGCATGTGCTGTGGCTACCTATCTACTGGGAGTATGTGCTGTGGCTACCTATCTACTGGGAAGCATGTGCTGTAGCTACCTATATACTGGGAGTATGTGCTGTAGCTACCTATCTACTGGGGGGCATGTGCTGTAGCTACCTATATACTGGGAGTATGTGCTGTAGCTACCTATCTACTGGGAGGAATGTGCTGTGGCTACCTATCTACTGGGGGGCATGTGCTGTGGCTACCTATCTACTGGGGGTATGTGCTGTAGCTACCTATCTACTGGGGGGCATGTGCTGTGGCTACCTATCTACTGGGAGTATGTGCTGTAGCTACCTATCTACTGGGGGCATGTGCTGTAGCTACCTATATACTGGGAGTATGTGCTGTAGCTACCTATCTACTGGGAGGAATGTGCTGTGGCTACCTATCTACTGGGGGGCATGTGCTGTGGCTACCTATTTACTGGGAGGAATGTCTTGTGGCTACCTATCTACTGGGGGGCATGTGCTGTGGCTACCTATCTACTGGGAGGAATGTACTGTGGGTACCTATCTACTGGGGGGCATGTGCTGTGGCTACCTATTTACTGGGAGTATGTGCTGTAGCAACCTATCTACTGGGGGGCATGTGCTGTGGCTACCTATCTACTGGGAGGAATGTGCTGTGGCTACCTATCTACTGGGGAGCATGTGCTATGGCTACCTATTTACTGGGAGTATGTGCTGTAGCTACCTATCTACTGGGGGCATGTGCTGTGGCTACCTATCTACTTGGAGTCATGTGCTGGCACTACCTATCTACTGGGAGGCATGTGGTGGGTGTCAGGATTTGGAGTAGTGAATCCCCTGGACCACCGTGGATGATGATGTAAGCAGACACCTGAGACAGGAATTTCAGTGGCCCCCGGTCTTCACCAGAGCCCACCGCAAAGCATGATGGTCTTGTCCACGTTGGCAGCCAAAGTCAAGGTACAGTTTCACTAGGCAATCTCGTGGTCAGGAACAGGCAGACGGTCAAGATAGGCTGCAATGATGCGAGGTCGGGGACGTAGCAAGAGGTCAGGGCAGGCAGCGAAGGAGCAGAATCAGGAACAGGACCGGGGTCACAATGGGAGGTCAACACTTGGGAAGGAAACACTGTGGAAAGTTTCCTCATAGGCATGAAGCACTATGACCTGATGGGGAATGCTGGGAGCCGCCGGTCTTTATAGGAACCCGGGAAGTGGGTAGCACCAATGGCACCAGCAGCGCCCTGGCCCTTGAAATCTGTGAGTGCCAAACACACGCGCTGGCCAGTGCGGACGGGAGCAGTAATGTGGAGAGGTGAGTGAGCTCAGAAAGGAGCACCACCAAGGATAGGAGCATATAGATCGCAGGAGCACCCGTGACACTGGACTACCTATCTACTTGGGGGCATGTGCATATTGTACGGCTCTTACTGAATAACATTTTAAAATATGTGGCGTTCATGGCTCTCTCAGCCAAAAAGGTTCCTGACCCCTGCTCTAGAGCAATAGGAGATGAGCAGATTGTAAATAGTTTCCTATCTGCAGGTAGCATGTTATAGAGCAACAAATGCTTGACAGATTGCACAGTTTCCTATCTGCAGCAGCATGTTATAGTGCAGGCGGAGCTTAGAGCGTAGCATATTGTACAAAGTGTCTCATCTACCAATAACAGATAGATTGACATATAGTTTTGTAAAAAAAAAAAAGTACCAGTTTTACTTGTATTTTACCTTTATATGCTTAATTAATGATAGGTAGCTATCATGAACACTCATACTGCTGATAGGACACTACTTACAATCTGCTTAACTCTACCCGCTGTACACCATGCTGCCTTCAGATAGGACGCTATGTACAATATGCTTAATGGGAACCTGTCAGCAGAAATTGACCTAATAAATCACTACTAGTATTTTGCCAAGCAGCTTAACACCTTCCAGATCATGTTCCTTTCATGACACAGTGTGATGGCAGCATCCAGAAAATCTACTTTAAAGTGAGATGCAAGTTGGTTGTATAAAGTCAAGGAGGTGGAGATTTTAACACTGCGGTCAAGCTCTCTCTTCTTCCTCAGAAATCCCACTTCAATGTAATTGATGGTCCTACATCCAGAGACATCACTAAACAGATCTCCTGAAGTCTAATGTATGATGTCAAGCACAGAGGAGGAGGCGTTCGGAGCTCCCCACCTTGACTTAAGTATTAAACTCTCTGCCTCCTTGACTTCATACAATCAATTTACAGCTTACTTTAAAGTTGATTATTAGAATGATGCCACCAGACTGGACCATGAAAGAAACAAACGCTGCTTCACAATATTCTGGTAGTGGTCTATTAGGCCAATTACTGTTCAATGGTTTCCCTTTACTCCTCCTGCTCTACACCATGCTGCCTGCAGATAGGACACTATCTACACACTATCTACAATATGCTCAGCTCTTTCTGCTCTATAACATGCAACCTACAGATTGCAATGCATGTGTCAGTTATTTAGCATTTTGCTTCACTTGCTGTAGATTTTCCTCTTTTTGACACTAGAGTTATTGGAGAACATGAGTTCACTAGCAGCTTCAGTGAAGGGAGGGAGAACTGACTAATTCTCATTTTCTGACAGTTAAACGAAGGAAACAAATGAGGAAATGACTTGACACATATAATACTGAGAAGGAAATGAGGGAATGGTTTGGCACACTTAATGCCATCACATTCAACTAGGTAATAATTCTGGCTGGGTTCAGTGTAACTCAAGCCCCTTTCCACGGTGCCTGACTTGGTGGATAGTTTATTTCAAACATATTAAAGAGAATTTCTTTCTAAATGAAAACGTACACTGGCTCTTCATTCCTCACGTACCATCTGCTCATGTGAAAGTCACCATTTGTGGAAATAAAAATAGTTGACCTGGGTTTCAGAATCAGAACTGCTTTGCTCAGCAATTGAAATAAGACTATGAGGTTTTATTATATACACTATTAAATTTGACACTTCAGACTATTATTATTCATGTGCAGGTCTACAGGAACACTGGTGCCGTCACCACAGTCCTCCGCTTATTCCCAGAACTCAAATCCAGGGAATAAAACAATCCATTTCTTTTCCAAAATCACCTGGTCTTTTACAAAATCTTGAACTCCTAATCATTTGTTGGTTCAATAAAGAAACATTACTTATATTTAACTAATCTTAAGTTCTACCCTGTCTTATAAATCAGAGCTTCAATCACTTTTCATCTGCCAGAGTCACTGTGTGGACTACCCTTTAGTGTATCCCGCACTCTGCTTGAGTTACAAACTGTATTAAACTTCAGAGCTGCAATCAGTTGTGTTGTACTGGAGACATCACCATGTAAACACATTGGGGCTAATTTTCTACTGATTTAATTACTGATTTGCGCTGCATTTAAAAGGGGATTGTGTCGCGCGCAATTTGGATTTTGGCGCAATCTCGCCGGCTTTCATGCGACACAAATCGGGGGCCGTGCCATCGGACGATCTGACGGATTCGAAATGAGTGCAGGCTTGAACATTTAAATTGTGTCACAAGACATGCACTTACATGCACCGGGAAGAAGAAGGTGAACTCCGGCGGACCTGAGCGGGGAAGTAACACATGCAAGATATCGGGTGCTTGATCTTAGTGAATCACGGCAGAGTCCATTATCATCGGGGAATGCACAGCAGGGATTGCGACAGGACCGGGTAAGTAAATGTGCCCCATTATATTACTTATTCTATACTGATCGGGAGTTACATCATGTATTATATTCTAGATCTGAACTCTCTCTTCTGCTGTTGTGTTTACATACATTGTGCTGCTCATCCAGAAGTGATCTTGAATTATATACAGTAGATCTTTTATTCAAAAATAGAAAACATAATAATATACATAAAATACAAAACAAACACAACACTCATTCGTGCAAGAAAGGCTTAAACCATCCCCTATAGGAGTATACCCATGGAGTAGCCCTGTCTTTCAAGATGTTTACAACTTTGAACAGACTGTAGAGTCTGGTGAAGCTCTAGCAAGATCCACATACTTACCAGCTACATCAGCAATGGTAGCAGGTATGTCTTGATCAGATTCACCCCTTCCCTGAGGGTCAAAGACCAACCCTTCCACAAGTTCTCCTTCTGAGCAGTTATCTTAAGTCTGCTGTCCCAGTTTTGTATGGGGTATCCTCTGGTCAAATTTAATGCTGCAAACTAGAGGCCCTAGAAGAGTGTCTGAGAGATCAAAGCCCAGACCTCTCTCTCCCAGCCAGAAACTCTCACTCTTAACCCGGTTGATTTTTCACTCAAAAGCCTCTGAGTAGCGGTTAGACTCTGACATCTACCAATGACTGCACCTTCATGAGGATACAAAAACGGGGGACATAATTGGCATAGTGCCAATAGTGCCATGTGTTCCATCTCGACTCCCACTAGTGAACCACGATCAACCCTTAATCATGAACATGTTTAATAGCATTCTAAGAGGACAACCATAGCATACACTAAACAAATGCCAAACCAACTATTTTCAAGTAGGAGACTCTCTGCCCCTTGGTTTTACAAACCCTCTCAGTTGACCATATTTTATAATGGCAGACCAGAGGTACTTGTGCTTAACCTGACCAGAATGCTTTTGCCTGATTCAAGGACAGCCAGTATTCCAGCAGCGAAAGGCTCCATGTACTGGATAAAAAATTTTTTTTTTCGGAACAACTTTAAAAACATGTTATGGCCATATCAAAATGAGCAATCCAATGAGCCTTGCCTTGCTTCATTGCCTACTGAACACATTTGTATTGCACTCCTTGGAAGAGAGCGGTGCTGTGCCTTGTAACCGAGATTAAACAACATCTTTGCCATACCTTTCTGTTCTTACTGAGAGGTGCTACGGGCCATCAGATGCTGAAGAATTGTGAGCTCATGGGTAGTATCAGCACTTACTGAAAATCTGGAGGAAAACTGCTGCAGACATGAGGGCTGCAAAAGAAAACATGTATGTTTCTTTCATTATGTTATTGTAATAATGTTAAACCAAAACCTTTAGATTACTAAAGTGAGAAAGAAACTATCATCATCACATTACTAACACTTATTTCATACATACTGTGATAAAAAAGACTGTTGAACTTTGTTTTAAGTGGCAAAAGGTTTACTTTTCAGTTATAATTCAGAAAAAGAAAATGCTATAAATCATCTCATTACCTTCATTGTGCATGTGGCACTGCAAGCCGACGATTGGCTCAGAAAATTGTGTTTTTCCCCAGGAAGGAGCATAGTTTTTTGCTTTTCAGCTAGTGCATGCTACTTTCTATTGTACAGCTTTTAAAAGACATTTATATCCTTTCCAGAAAACAGAAGACTGTAGGTCTTCCTTAGCTGCTCCATATCAGTGAGACTTCAGAGTCCCCTCGAAATAAAAGGACAGATTAGAAAATGGTGGCCCTGATGTCCTGCTGATATGAAGCAGCTCATGGGGGATTTGTGGCCCATTTTCTGAAGATAGGTCTAGGAATATACTGTCCTGTATAAACACAGGCAGGAATAGGACCTGCTATATTGTTTGAGTTTCAAACAGTTACTTGATTTACAGGGCTGTAGAATCTACAGCCGTGTGCATTAGCACCTAGAAGTGAATGTAAAAAACTTCTAGCACACGTCCTATAATCTCCGTCGTGCGCAGATTATCACAGAACTCCCCTAAATTTTTTGGACCTCTGAGAAGCTTTCAATGTGCAGACCACTGGAAAAACCTATTGACGCGAGTATAAGCCGAGGGTCGGAAATGCATTGGTCAAAGCCTCCCAGTATATAGCCTGCCAGCCCCTGCCCCCCAGTATATAGCTTGCCAGCCCCTGACCCCCTTTATATAGCCAGCCAGCCCCTGTAGTATATTCTGTGACTCCGGCATCATTTCCATTTTCCCGCGTAGTCCATCTCAGGCACCATGACATAAGCTGCTCGCTGACATGATGGGGGTCATTTACTAAGGGCCTGATTCGCGTTTTCTCGACGTGTTACCCGAATATTTCCATTTTGCGCAGCTTTTCCCTGAATTGCCCCGGGTTTTTGGTGCACGCGATCGGATTGTGGTGCATCGGCGCCGGCATGCACGCGACGGAAATCGGGGGCGTGGCCATACGGAAACCCGACGGATTCAGAGAAACCGCCGCATTTAAAAAAAATAAAGTGTCGCGGGACACGCACTTACCTTCACCAAGCATAGGATCGTGAACTCCTGCGAGCCTTGGCGGACTTCAGCGCAGCAGCGACACCTGGTGGACGTCGGAGGAGCTACCTGAGTGAATCCCTAAGTAAATCTGCCCCAATGTGTTCCGCTGCCGATGCACATAGAAAATGTTAGCGTGCGACTGACATCATGATTCCTGTAACGAACTGGTACATGGAGCCGATGCCGGAGCCGCGATGGATTGAGGAGGGCCTGTTGGGGGGGGGGGGGGCGTTGGAGCGTGAGTACACTTAAGCCGAGTTAGGGTTTTTCAGCACATTTTTTGTGCTGAAAAACTTGGCTTCTACTCGAGTATATATGGTAATAACATACCTCACATACTATGGAACATTTATGATTGGATTTTCGGGACTCTTTTGGCTGTAAAAAGTCCCAAAAAGTTGGACTGCATTTTATGCGACTATTTAAATGTCGGAACTGCAACTCTTTTTTCAAAAATGCATAGTGAAGTCCTTGTGACTTTTAAAAACTAGTTGAAAAAATCAAGCGGTGCTGAACACTGCCACCAGATTTAGGGAAAAGCCACTTTAATAAATCTGACAGAACGGCGGAGCAACAAAGGCTGTCTAGAAACTATTGCATGGTGTACATGACATTCCATGGACACATACTTACACATATCTCATAATACACCACACATACTGTATATATACAGTACCACAGACACATACACACATATAGATATACATACTACACCATTCATAATTATCTTTATTTATATACCGCCATCATATTCTCTAGCGCTTAACAAAATCATAGGGGTCATGTACAAATAAAATAAAACACTACAGAGTACAAAAGAGTCATATGGAACAATAGGAGTGAGGGCCCTGCTCACAAGAGCCTACATTCTATGAAGATGAGGGGGTGACATGCATAATGGTCTAGATCAGTGATGGCTAACCTATGGTACTGGTGCCAGAGGTGGCACTCGGAGCCCTTTCTGTGGGCACTCAGGCCATCACCAGAGATGACTCCAGGTATCTTCCTGCAGTCCCAGACAGCCCAGGACTTGCTGTGCACAGAGCTATTTTAAAGTGACAGCTCTACCTGGGACTATTTTCTGCTTTATTGGTGTCCTCAGGTGCTGCTATCAATGAAAACTGTGACAGAGAAAGGAGTATAAATCACAAATTACATTTCTGTGTTGGAACTTTGCGATAAATAACTGGGTCTTTGTTGTAGTTTGGGCACTCGGTCTCTAAAAGGTTCGCCATCGCTGGTCTAGATATTCTTTAAAAAGGTTATACATTATTCTTTAAACAGATTTTATATTGGATTAGATTACAAGATAGTACAAGATAGCATATGATGGAAACTAATTAACATACGAAGAAAGATATTGACATGAAATACAATTAAAATAATTTATGTATCTTAATCAAAACCTGTCTTACATAAGATTTTGTTCCCATAAAACAAGGTGCTTACTTTGTGCAAAGAGACTGATATGTCAGTTTTGTCTTCAAATTGTCTCAGAATAATCTACAATAAAGCATCCCACCTCTATGGTCCCACCTTTTTAATATATAGTACCATGGACATAAAACACATGCATATATCATACTACACCACATATACTGTACACTTACATTGTCATGGGCACATACAGACACTACAGTCACACGTACACTACACTGAACAGATATGTACATTTCTCATACAGCAACATAAAGAAGAAGGGGGGGGGGCAGAAGTCTAATCAGCTAGAGACAGCTTTCTGCACAGCTCTGTGTGTGCTGACAGTTTCCTAAGCCTGACTTACATTCACACTCCACAGTTGCACACACATTTCTGCAACTGAAACCTCATAAAAGATCTTTCTGGGAGGGGAAGGGAGGAGTAGTGAAGACAGCAGGACCTCAAACCTGTTTACACTGAGCTGGGACTAAAGGGCTACTCTCAGTGTTGGACTGGCATGTGTTGGGCCTACCAGAGGTGGTGATCTTGAGGGCCCACCCTTCAACTATAAAATACCATAAAAAATCATATCATGTAGGATGTATCATCAAAAAGATTTAATAATCTATAATATCAGAATTGTTCTATATGAAATAGATCATAATATTCAGTGATTACTCCATTCACTTCTAAATGAAGATCTTTGTGCCCATTATAAAGTGTTAGAACCTGGGACCCACTTTGGCTGTTGTTGGTGCAGGCTACCAAATGGACATGACTGATCTTCCTCATAACCATCATCTGCCTGGATCTCAAGTCCCTTTAGCCTTTTTGACTTCTATGGGCACCTATTATCAAAATGTTCATTGTTCTCCCGTATTTACATGAAAGGAACAATGTTTTCCTGGATGAAAAGTTGCCTTTACACCAGAACTGTCTATTTGGCTTTCAGTCTGTTTATGGTGTTCTAAAGGTAATTTTTTTCTGCATTGATGCCACCCTTGCCAAGGCTTTGGCGCTTCCTCAATGTCTTGACAGTTATACCCCCTCTAGTCCTCTTATACACATATTCTCTATCTTTTCTTCTAAATTTTGTTCAAAGGTTAAGGGTTACTGTAAAAGGAAATCAACCACATGGATGCAGTGCTTCTGAACCAAGCACACTTACATGCTAGAGTAACTCTTGTAAAACCAAACCATTCTATTTTGCTTCCAATAGCTTAGGTTTTGAGAAAAATATCTAACAATTATCTAAATAATCCTCAGGGGCTCCTGGCTACGTCACATTTGCATGTCTCTGGCATCTGCTAATTATGCATGCCTCCATTCTGCGGTCCTGCCGTCTCTTCCCTCTTCAGCCAGACAGCCAAATAGAGGTATGAGTAATTAGCAGACCACAGAGCCAGAAGGGGCTTATGCGACTAGTCTGGAGCTCCAGAGGCTCAATTGCATAATTTTAAAAGATGGTTTTCTCAAAAACCAAGCCGTTAGAATAAAAAACAAGAACTGATCCTGTTTCAGGAGGCACGCCCCAGCATGTAAGTGTACTTGATTTAGAAGCACTTAGGTTAGCATTAGGGTTAGCATTAGGATTAGGGTTAACCCTAATGCTAAACCTAACACTAACCTAATCATAACCAGAATTTGATTAAAAGAAACAGACAACCACACCCTGTAGCACAGTGATGGCGACCTTTTAGAGGCCGAGTGCCCAAACTGCAACCCAAAACCCTGCTTATTTATCGCGAGGTGCCAACCAAAAATTGAAACAGTAACTTATTGCTCCCCGTTCAACAACTTTCGATCATATTGGCCTCCTGAGGACAGCAACACAGGTCCTCCAAAAATAATTCGACCCTGTCTAATTCTCCCTCTTCCTACAGTCCCAAGTAGCGAAGTCAGTATGAAAATATGACTGAAAGCAGCATCTTTTAAGTTGCTTATAACTGCAGGAAGATTCTTTGAGTCTCGTCTGGTGTGCTGGAGCGATGGCTCGGGTGCCCACAGAAAGGGCTTTGAGTGCCGCCTCTGGCACCAGTGCCATAGGTTCGCCACCACTGCTCTAGCTGTTCAGGACACAATGACCTGCACTTACTATTCTGCTGGTGGAGTCACTAGGTACATAAATTACATTACTTATCATGTACTGATCCTGAGTTATTTACATCCAGTAGATATTTTATTAAAATATGAAACATAAAATGTAACAATACAACACAATACAACACAATAATTTCCATTACCCCCATATTATATACAATATTTAAGTAAATAAAATTATTCACCTGCTGGTTCTGCCACATTCACACCCAGCACACTCCCCTTTATTGTTACACCCTATATCCTCCAGAGCTGCACTCATATTTCTGCAGTGTTCAGACACTGAATCTCTCAGAATTCCCTGCTGGTTCAATGTCTACACACATTTGCTCCAGTGACTATCTCTATATTAGATACCACTCTGCGTATCAGGTGTGTAACTACAGCGTAAGCAGCCATAGCAGTTTCTATGGGCCCTGCAGTGTGATATATAACATATATACTCGAGTATAAGCTGACCCGAGTATAAGTCGAGGCCCCTAATTTTACCATCAAAAACTGGGAAAACCTATTGACTCGAGTATAAGCCGAGGGTGGGAAATGCATTGGTCACAGACCCCCCAGTATGTAGCCAGCAAGCCCCAAGTAGTATACAGCCTGCCCCCAGTAGTATACAGCTTGCCCCCAGTAGTATACAGCCAGTCCCCAGTAGTATACAGCCAGTCCCCAGTAGTATACAGCCTGCCCCCAGTAGTATACAGCCCGTCCCCAGTAGTATACAGCCTGCCCCCAGTAGTATACAGCCATTCCCCAGTAGTATACAGCACTGCCCCCAGTAGTATACAGCACTGCCCCCAGAAGTATACAGCACTGCCCCCAGTAGTATACAGCACTGCCCCCAGAAGTATACAGCACTGCCCCTAGTAGTATACAGCACTGCCCCCAGTAGTATACAGCACTGCCCCCAGCAGCATACAGCACTGCCCCCAGCAGCATACAGCACTGCCCCTAGTAGTATACAGCCTGCCCCCAGTAGTATACAGCACTGTCCCCAGTAGTAAACAGCCTGCCCAGCATTAAAAAAAAAAAAAAAATTATATACTCACCCTCCGGTGGCCCCGACGTACAGTGCTGCTGCCCCGCGGGTCCTCTTCTGGCTTCCGCGCCCGTCTTCTTTCTTCTCTAACTTCGTGCTGGGCGCCGCCATTGTTCTCCCCCAGACGGCGCTTAGTATGACGCGCCGCTGCTGATGTCATACTAGGCGTCGCCTGGGGGAGAAACATGGCAGCGCCCAGCACGAAGTTAGAGAAGACAGAAGACGGCCGCGGGAGCCAGAAGAGGACCCGCACGGACATTGGGGGAGCAGCGCTGCACGTTGGGGCCACCGGAGGGTGAGTATATAAGTTTATTATTTTTTAAATATTTTTTATGACTTGTGTATGACTGTATGACTGTATGACTTTTTGTGCTGAAAAACTCGGCTTATACACGAGTATATACAGTACATATATATATATATATATATATATATATATATGTATATATCACATATATAGCATATGTATATATGCTGTATCTTTGATGTGTATATACTGTATGTGTATACAGTGTGTGGTGTCTGTACATACTGTATGTGAGTATATATGCTGTATATTTGTATATGGCATTATATGTGTGCTCATGAGTTTATAAATGATTTTGATTGTAACTTGCATGTGTGAGCATACAGATTTGTATATTTTTAATTGGGATGGGGGGCCCACACAGAAGCCTATTATGGGGCCCTGTCTCTCCTAGTTACGCCCCTGCTACACATAACTGTACCCTAATATTATTGAACTTCACCTTTATAAGAAATTGACACATTTGAACTCATTAAACATTGATGTAATATTAGTTCACAACATTTAATATTACCAAATGTCTGTAAGCCTAGTTTACTGAAAGAGCTTTTTTAGGGCAGCATTGGAACAAACCTTCTACTAGCAGGGTATAATTGGCATGGCTATGACATGGCTGTCTACCAGCACCTTTTAAATGAAACGTGTTTCTTCCTACATGCTAGTTGTTACCTGAGTGAAGCCCTGGGCCTTCTCAAAGGGCTTGTAGCAGCTAATTGTGCCTGTTAGGGCTAGCAATTAGCTGGCATCCTTTGACTAGGAAGCTCAGACACCTAGAAGCCCACAGTCATCTCATTTTCACATAGCGAAGTCAACCGAGACATAAGAGACACACTGTCACACAAATAAAAAAATATATATACAGCTCGAGACAAGACTCTGCAATCCATAAGCAACTACTTAATTCCAAGCAGGATTCATTAAGACTTTTTAAGGACTACATATGCAACTTGCTTGTAAGCTGTTAGCATTAAAGAGGGCTATGGCGCATTAATTAAAGAGAGGTCAGACACAGGTTCACAGACTTGTGGTACTGGTGTCTATGGCATAAACACAAGTCCCACCGGAAATATGGACAGATGAAAAAAAAAAAAGAAAAGAAACATCAAGTGGATTAACAACAGAAATCTGTTAGCAGTAGTGAAGTTAAGAAACCTATTTATAAAAGTGTCGCATTTTCTAGTTAATTAAGACTAATACGATCTAAAGAGTGCAGGAGGGCAGCTACAAATGTCTTATATTTTACAAATATAATTATTACAGAAATAATGGTGTCTGATGGATACAGTGTGTCTCAAATTCTTTATTTGTGTTCATACTTTCAAGGTTTGAATCCTTGTTTTTTGTAATGATGAATGTATTATAATTCAGGAAGAAGGGGTTCTGAAATGCATATAAGTGTGCATCCTTAAATGGTAGAGGAACAATGGCAAGATTCATCCTTAATGTTTTGGTTAATAAAATTGATACAAGAACTTTGCTAAAGTATGAACTAGAGATGAGCGAGCACTAAAATGCTCGAGTGCTCGTTATTCGAGACAAACTTTTCCAGATGCTCGAGTGCTCGTCTCGAATAACGAGCCCCATTGAAGTCAATGGGAGACTCGAGCATTTTTCAAAGGGACCATGGTTCGGGAATAAAATGTATTAATTAATTGAAAAAGAATGTCTTCTGATAAGTTAGCAGATGTATGCAAACATCTGCAATCTATTCTTCACTGTTCCGCGCATATATTATCTCCCGACAAGTTAGCAGATGTGAAGAACAGTGAAGAATAGAATAAAAACAGTGAACACAGTGAACACAGAATCATTTAAGTGAAAAACACAGTGAAGAATAGATTGCAGATGTTCGGCACATCTGCTTACTTGTCGGGAGATACGCTGTCCCGGGATCCGCTGCTCTTCTTCCACTGAAGTCTCCCCGATGTCTCCGTGCTGCTCCCCGATGTCTCCGTGCTGCTGCCCGATGTCTCCATGCCGCTGCCCGATGTCTCCGTTCCGCTCCCCGATGTCTCCGTGCCCCGATGTCTCCGTGCCGCTCCCCGATGTCTCCGTGCCGCTCCCCGATGTCTCCGTGCCCTGATGTCTCCGTGCCCCGATGTCTCCGTGCCCTGATGTCTCCGTGCCGCTCCCCGATGTCTCCGTGCCGCTCCCCGATGTCTCCGTGCCGCTCCCCGATGTCTCCGTGCCCCAATGTCTCCGTGCCCCGATGTCTCCATGCCGCTCCGTGCCGCTGCCCGATGTCTCCGTGCTGCCGCTGCCCGATGTCTCCGTGCTGCCACTGCCCCATGTCTCCGTGCTGCCGCTGCCCCATGTCTCCGTGCTGCAGCTGCCCCATGTCTCTGTGCTGCTGCTGCCCCATGTCTCTGTGCTGCTCCCCGGTGTCTCTCTGCTGCTCCCCGTTGTCTCTGTCCTGCTCACCGTGTTCTTCAATGTGTTCTTCACACATATATATTGTTCTTCACATACTATTTTGTTCGCGCCGTTCCGCGCGTATCTTTCGACAAGTAAGCAGATGTGCCGAACATCTGTAATCTATTCTTCACTGTGTTTTTCACTGTGTTTTTCACTTAAATGCTCCTGTGTTCACTGTGTTCACTGTTTTTATTCTATTCTTCATTGTTCTTCACTGTGTTTTTTTAATTAAATGCTCGATCTCGAGCAGGGGAAATACTCGTCCGAGCAACGAGCCGTTTCGAGTACCTTAATACTCGAACGAGCATCAAGCTCGGACGAGTATACTCGCTCATCTCTAGTATGAACCCAACACAAGGTGATTCAAAACTCTAGAAAGTGGTTGTCCCTTAGGATAGGGAATATTGCATGCATGACCTAGGGCTTCCTCAATAAGCGGGACTGGGGCACTTAATCTTATGATAAGTTGGATGGCACAAAGAAGGATGATATCATGGGACAAAACCATGGTCTAGTAGTAATCTAGTTTTGTTGAGAATTTACATATTTTTCCTATTTCTTTTCCTAAAAAACTCCACCTAGGAAAATCATTATTACATGGATTTTACTGTACACATCAGTATTTATCAGTTTAATGTCTAATCAAGAATGGCATCTACAGAGAAACTGAAATGGAATGATTGACACTAGAGATGAGCAAACACACTTGTCCGAGCTTGATGCTTGTTCGAGAATTAGCGCACTCGAAACTGCTCATTGCTTGGACGAATATTTCGCCAGCTAGAGAAAATGGCATCTCCCACCGTTTTGATTTTTAGGCGAACAGAAACAGAGCCAATCACAAGCCAGGAGAGTCTGCACTCCACCCAGCATGACGTGGTACACTTACACGTCGATAGCAGTGGTTGGCTGGCCTGATCAGGTGACCCTTGAATAGACTAGCCCCTTCCCGCGCTGTTAGGATCATTCTCTGTCTGGATGCCGCTAGGGAGAGAGCTGCTGCTGCTGCTGCAGGGATAGCATTAGGCTGTTATATTAGCTTACTGTTAGTCAGGAGTGAGTCTACAAGAACCCAACAGCCCTTGTTAGGCCTAGAATATTTTTTTTTTCTTTGCTTGTGGCTGGGCTTTCTGGCACTAGTAGTGCAGCTAGTACCATATTGTGACGAATTTGCAGGGAGACTTGCGAACGTTCTATTTAGCTCTTAGTGACACACATATCCATCTCAAACACCTAAGTGGTACAATTTATTAGGGGTTTGATTGAATTAGGCACAGTCTGCCGATTTATTTTTTTTTTACTTTTATTTTTTTTTCAAAACTAAAAGTCATCATCACAGGCACAGCACAAAATCCAGTTGTGTGCTGTCAATGTAGGTTAGAAACTAGCCATACAAGAACCCAACCGGCTTTCTTAGGCCTAGAATAGCGTTATATATATATATATTTTTTTTTTTATTTGCTTGTGGCTGGCCTTGCTGGCACTAGTAGTGCAGCTAGTACCATATTGTGACGAATTTGCAGGGAGACTTGCGAATGTTCTATTTAGCTCTTAGTGACACACATATCCATCTCAAACACCTAAGTGGGACAATTTATTAGGGGTTTGATTGAATTAGGCACAGTCTGCCGCTTTTTTTTTTTTTTCAAAACTGAAAGTCATCACAGACACAGCACAAAATCCTGTTTTGTGCTGTCAGTGTAGGTTAGAGACTGGCCATAGCAATCATCATCATCTTCTGTGGTTGCTGTGTTATTTCTTCTGATCATTTTGTTAAAAAAAAAACACAAAAAACACAATAAAAATTTACAGTTTACACTTTAATTTTGAAAATGTTGAACCCGAGGGCTAGGGGGAGGGGTAGAGGACGAGGGCGTGCAACTACTGCAGGGGTCAGAGGCCGTGGTCCTGGGTGGGGTGAGACACCACCTGCTGATGAGGGAGCAGGGGAACACCGCAGAGCTACACTCCCTAGGTTCATGTCTCAAGTTACTGGGACTGGTGGTAGAACACTGTTGAGGCCAGAACAGTGCGAATAGGTGATGTCGTGGATTGCGGACAATGCTTCTAGCCATTTGTCCACCAGTCAGTCTTCCACGCAGTCCACCCATGTCACCGAAATCAGCACTCCTCCAGCTCCTCCATCTCAGCCTCCTTCCCCCCAGTCTGCCCCCTCCCAGGAAAATTTGGCAGTTGAACCGGCATACTCTGAGGAACTGTTTACTGGACCCTTCCCAGAGTCACAAACCACTTGTCCGGTTACTGCCGAGCTCTTTCCTGATGCCCAGGTTTTCCACCGGTCGCAGTCTGTGGGTGATGATGACTTGTTGACGTAGTGGAAGAAGTGTGTAAAGAGGTGTCGGACGATGAGGAGACACGGTTGTCAGACAGTGGTGAAGTTGTTGTCAGGGCAGGAAGTCCGAGGGGGGGGCAGACTGAGGGATTGGAGGATGATGAGGTGACAGACCCAAGCTGGGTTGATAGGCCGGCTGAACACAGTGCTTCTGAGACGGAGGAAGAGGCAGTGGTGAGGCCGACGGAGAGGCAGGGCCAGAGCTGGTGCATCAGCGCCAAATGTTTCACGTAGTGAAGCTAAACACCCCACTCAATGGAACCAACGCTGTTCACCTCCGGCCGGGCACACCACTGCTCCTTCCCGTGTGTCATCTGCTGTCAGCCCCCTGCCCAGGATCCCGGCCCAAACACCTCCCGTGCGAAAACCACACCTTCGCCTCCACGATCCTCCACAGCATCCACCAAAGTCTCCATGCGCAGCGTCCAGCTCTCTATACCCCAGACGCTGGAGCGCAAGAGGAAATACAGTGCAACCCCCCCACACGCCCAAGCACTCAACGTCCACATCTCCAAATTACTCAGCCTGGAGATTCTACCCTATAGGCTGGTAGAGACCGAGGCCTTTCTCAACCTCATGGCGGCGGCCACCCCTCGGTATTCGGTCCCCAGCCGCCACTACTTTTTCCGATGTGCCGTCCCAGCCCTGCACCAACACTTGTCAGACAACATCATCCGTGCCCTGACCAACGCCGTTTCTGACATGGTCCACCTGACCACGGACACGTGGACGAGTGCTGCCGGGCAGGGCCACTATATATCGCTGACGGCACATTGGGTTAACTTGGTGGAGGCTGGGACCGAGTCTGACCCTGGGCCTGGTCATATACTGTCGACGCCGAGGATTGCGGGGCCTACCTCGGTCCAGGTCTCTCAGGCCTACTATGCCTCCTCCTCCTCCCACTCCTCCTCCACCTCCTCCTCCGAATTACCATCCGTGGGCATGGCGCCATCAGTCAGTATCTCTAGGCATAGCAGCAGTGCCGTTGCTAAGCGACAGCAGGCACCGCTGAACCTGAAGCCAGGCATGGTTGTGTGTGACAACGGCCGTAACCTGGTGGTGGCTCTGCAATTCGGCAGACTGACACATGTGCCATGCCTGGCCCATGTGTTAAATCTCATAGTTCAGCGGTTCCTCAAGACATACCCCAATCTGTCTGATTTGCTCACGAAGGTGCGCCGCATCTGTGCGCATTTCAGGAAGTCCAGCACAGATGCTGCCACTCTCAGGGCAGCGCCGCCTCCAACTGCCCGCTCATCGACTGTTGTGCGACGTGCCCACGAGGTGGAATTCAACATTAACCATGTTATCCAGAGTTTACCAGCAGCGCAGAGCGATTGTAGACTGCCAGATGTCAACTTCCACCAGAACTGGTAGTCAGGTCAGTCAGCTTCCTCAAGTCTACAATGAGGAGTGGACGTGGATGTCTGATATCGGTCAGGTGCTGAGTAACTTTGAGGAGTCAACACAGATCTATATGGATGCCCCATACTGTCGCTCTTAATTTTGGAGATCGTCTCCATGGCTGCCTCCACATGTCGTCCCCTTATCAAACGAGCTGTGTCAGGCTCATTTTTCGGGTGTTTCACCAGATACGTTATGGAACTTGGTCACTATGTCGCCACCATGCTGTGTTATCGACTAAATATACCGTCAACCTTTTGTTCACGTAGGAAATCATTTCAGCGCTTCTTGCTCACCTCCTTTGGTTCCTCTCTGCCGCCTTAACCAGGCAAAATACTGATACATACAGTGCTACACGTTATCCTTGCCAAAAGGAATTTTTTCAATTGGTTTGAAGCCTGAGTCCATTTGGGGTATGTCGCCATGCCACTCTCTAGCCTGCTGTCGCTGCCTCTGCATGCCGTCTTCTATAGTGTCCGGGTCAATTATTGGATGTTTTAGATGCTATCTAGCCTCATTCGGTCACTCGCCATGCTGTTGCCTCAGAGGCATCCATGCATGCCGCCCCTGCTGTTTCCTGTCCACTTCCGTGGTGTTTCCATCATTTTCTGAGGTTTTTAGGTCCCCTTGAAAAATACTCGAGTCTCCCATTGACTTTAATGGGGTTCGTCATTCAAGACGAGCACTCGAGCATCGGGAAAAGTTCGTCTCGAATAACGAGCACCCGAGCATTTTAGTGCTCGCTCATCTCTAATTGACACCTCTTCTGTGTTTGGTACTACTCCTGGTGTTGAAATACAAACACCACTTGCATACAGTTAGTATCTGGTTAGTTCTTTTCTTGAGCTAAAATCAGGAGTGGCTCCAAAGTCAAGGAGTAGAGATGAGCAAATCTATTCCTCAATTTTTAGTTTTGGTTCAAATCTGATTTTCTGGTACTGAATCAAATCAGTTTTTTTTTTCTGATTTGCTTCAGATGAAAAACTGTGGGGTTTATTTACATAGGGTTGCGGATTGCACTTTCGTAGGACTGCTTGCCAGTTTCGGGATTTGCACAGTTTTGACAGGTATTTAACAGGGGTTTGTGCTGTGATTGTGTCGCATGCGATCGGATTGTGGCGCAGCTTTCATGCACAGATAATTCCGACTGATTCGGACTGAGTGTGGGATTTAAGATTCAAATTGTGACGCAAGACAATGCACTTACATACACCAGGAAGAAGAAGGTGAACTCCGGCGGATCTGAGCGGGGAAGAGACACATGCAGGATATCTGGCGCACTTTCTGTGAACTCCTCCGGACGGCTGAGTAAATGTGCACCTGTGGCTCTAATAGACTAAAATAACAGAAAATCCAGAACTTCAGGTCTAGATATTTCAATAGTAAAAGTCTTTACTGAGGCATCAAAAGACCGATAAAAACATCAACTTCACATATCTTGATACCCACAATAAATATAAAGAGGTTTATTATCCAAATACCTAGACCTGGAGTGTTAGAATCTCTATTGTTTTACCTGCTTCCACCCATGCCTCGGGGCTGTTGTGCACCTCGTGGAATTTTGCGACACAGCTGAACACAGTGGGCCTTATTTACTAAGGGTAGCATATCGCATTTTGGTTGGACTGTACACGGTTTTCGGGATTTGTGCAGCTCTGACAGGTATTTAACAGGGGATTGCACTGGGATTGTGTCGCATGCGATTAGAGTGTGTCGCAGCTGCGCCGGCTTCCATGCAACAGAAATCAGGAGCCGTGCCGTCGGGCGCTCCAATGGATTCAATGGACTGAGCACGGGATTTAACTTTCAAATTGTGTTGCAAGACAATGCACTTACATGCACCAGGAAGAAGAAGGTGAACTCTGTCGAACCTGAGTGGGGAAGCGACACATGCAGTATATTAGGCACACAATCTTAGCGAATCGCGGCACAGGTCATCATCATCGGACAATGCTCTTTCGTGAACTCCGCAGGAGCGGGTAAGTAAATGTGCCCCATTGAGCAGGTCCTTGGATCTTGCTAGTTTGGTGGCTCCAATTATCGTGGAAATTGGCATATAACCCCCTCTAGTCATATAAACACATATCTCTTTTCATTAGAGTAAGAGTTATCATTAAGGTTAGCGTTAGGGATAGTTTTAGGATTAGTGCGAACCCTAATTCTAAACCTAACAGTAACCCTGACCCTTGCACTAATTATAACCATAATTCAATAAAAAATGAAAATTTTCATAGAAAATACAGTAAATGACACAACCTTTTTTGATTAAAAAAATCAGTGGACTAAACTTTTAAAAAAATTAGTTAATCTTCAAGAAAATTGCTCCTTGAATGAGTTACTTGTCTCGATCAGGAAGAAATACAATTCCTTATACTATACTTTTTATAGGTAAGTTTCCCTTCTAGTTTTGGCTGACAAATACTCCTACAAATCATGTTCAACTGGCCACAGTGTATTATATTCCCCCTTAACCCACAGTGTCTTAATGTAAATTTTAGTTTTTCATACCAATTCTAAGCGCAGAGAAAGAGTTTGTGATGGATGTGTGACTTACATGTGTGGAAGGATACCGCTGACATTTCTATAAAACATGTATGGACAAAGGCAAATGATGCTCTAGCCAAGTTATGCCCCCCAAGAGTGCTTGGACTTAAGCCCATAGGAGCTCAATTCTTGCAAGTTCTCCCCTTTCCATTCTTGGAGCCTGAGCAGGTAATTTAATCACATTAATGAAACTAACAGCATCGTCTGTGCAATGTTTTTGTTTTTACGTTCTCATGTTTTGTGTATCCGTTGGCATAAAGTGTACAAATTAACTGGGGTGGTGATGGGAAGCGCAGATAAGTTACGCATCTAAAATAAATACGCCGACAGAGACACTTCTGTGCTGCTATAAAAAGAGTGCATATGCTTCCCGCAGGTTTTCTTAGGGCAAAAGACAGAGTTTAGTAAACTCAGAGGCTGCCGGATTTGCCCATATGGAAAGGCGGTCTCTCTCTGATGATTCTGCAGACAGAAATTGCCCATCTGCAGTGTTTGCAGGTGTTTTGAATAATTATATTATTAGCTCTGTCTGTTCAACTTTGCTTTTTTATTGTGGTTTTAGTACCGCAGTAAATAAAAAAAAATATATAAGCAGCCATCTGGATTTCTCCTTTCTTTATTTATTTTTTTACAAGCAGTCTTTGTCAAGAAAAGAGAACTGTAAAATAATGTGGCTTTTGTGAAAGAGAAGCTTGGGTGCCAAGGTGCAGGCAGAAGTCTGCAGACATTGGGGAGGTGGATGAACAGGGGCATTGCTGTTCTCATGTCAGGTTACCAGACCCATCTTTCATGTTAGCTGCAGAATGTACTGTATGTGTAATAGTGCGTAAATTAGTGCCGAGAAGTAATCGGCAACTCCCAACATTTTCGTAGCTGGATTCAGTAGGTTATTATAACATGGCTGGGCTGTGCAGAGCCGCTAAGGCTTGAGCTACACATGGTATGCAGACCAGCAAATCTTTGCCTTTAAATCTAAAGGAGAATACATAGCAATAATTGACATGTTGTGGATTCTAAACCCACAAGGCATTGTAGACTGCAGATGTAATCCACTATGTGGGCTCTATAAATCTCTGCAGGTTATCCTCTGCTGACTACTGTGCCTGTTTTTAATGCCATCCATTAACTTTAATCAGTGCATTCAGATCTGCTTCTTTCACGAACTATGAGAACATTCTCCATTTTGCTGTTTTGTGGACCTCTGACTTCTGTTGAAGCCAAAAGTCTTGAGAAAATCAGGGGCAGCAATTGGGACTGATTTCTTACAATTCACTTGATGACTTTTTGGGGTTTTTGTGTCCCACTTGTCAGGGTGGCAAAGAGGGGGCCAGGGACATCAGTAGATTATGGTAGAGATAACTTGGCAAGCCAGATTTACGGTAATACCCAGATATGTGGCTCAGGCTATAGCTGATATCTATGCAAGACCTAAGTATAGATTTCATTACTGGTGAGAGTGATGCACCAGAATTATTTAGAAGTCAGAACCTGAAATGAAAATGAGCCCAAACAGTATTTTTTTCATCAAAAAAGAACAACATCCATAATAACATATAGAAGACAGATCTATGCTTTTTATTCATTCATGTTTTGCAGACATCAACTTCTGGCAAGTGCAGCAATGTCTGATAAAAGTCACAATGTTACATATGCTTTTAGCTCAGTACCTATATATATGTCAAGCAATGTACAGTATATGGTAGTTTTTTGTAAGGGATTATTAATGTGAGTGTATGTTGTCAGCAACTCATTGGTTTCTTTATTTCTATTCAGTTTGCCATATGTTTTGAAGTACCGGTGATTTGTAGAAAGAATTCCAAAGTTTGTACTATATTTATTCATTGCAGGATCTTACAGTCTATGAGAAGAAATGGGACTTGTACAATGGTTCAGCCATTCTTTAAAGGAACCTGTCACCAGAGGAGTATTTTCCACTGGTGACAGGCTCCTATAGACACTATACAGTAGATAGTAATGGTGTTTTTATCAAATGTGTGTCTTACTTTGTTAATGAAATATGCATTATCAAACTTTAGCTGGCTCCCTGCCACCACCCGCAGTGAAGTCCCAGGGGCTGTGCATTTCAAATTCTAACATCCGCCTACTCGTTTGCATGACAGATTCCCTTGGCGCACCGCTCTACATGAGGCAATCAAATCCCCTCCCAAATCCTCCCTGTCCTCCCCTAATGATGTCGGCTCACCGTGCAGGATAACTTCGCACTTGAGCGGTGAGCCTTGTATTGCCGACATAGGCAGTGAGCAGTGACGTGACAGTGCATCTCACTGCACATGCGTCATTTTCCTGTTCATGGTTGTTAGACAGTGAGGCGCTTCAGGTAGGCTAACTCTGTAGTGAGTTGCGTTCCCCTCACTGCCAGACAACTATGCACAGGAAAACAACACATGCACAGTGAGATGCAGTGAGCCCCGACGCTGCTCACTGCCCATGTTGGCAATAATAGGCTCATCGTGCAAGTGTTAAGTTATCCTGTGCGTTGAGCCAACATTATTAGGGGGTGGGTCAGGACCATCACAGATGGTTGTAGCTTGTGGCGCAACAACGAGACTTGAGTGCAACCACAGTGATATATCTTACCCTATGCCTTTATATCTATGTATCTATCTTCTATAATGTGTCCTCTCCTATATCATCTAAATATCTGTCTATTTATCTGTCTATTTATTTACATATCGCCAATCTTATCTATATTTTTTGTATCTATCTATATCTATCTTTTTACTTATGTCTGTCTATCTACCTGTCTACCATCTATGTATCTATTTTTTGTCTAGAAAAAAAATACAAAAACAGCAGCACAGTCTAAGATTAAATGTGTAAGGTTTCCCATAGGTAAAATAACACCGAAAGGCAGCATTCCCATATAGTGAAAAAGTGAAGTGGTTCTTTATCTTATCAAACACAACATTTCAACTGTAAAGCTGATAAAGGCTGGTTTACAGTGGTAACATTGCGTTTTGTGGGATAAAGAATCACTTCAGTTTTTCACTATATAGGAGATCTATAATGTTTCCCACAACGTCTATCAACGTCTATCAATAATGTATCTCATTAACTATATATATTGTCTCATATATATCATCTATCTCCTTCCTATCAAATGCTACTTAAATCCTACTTAAATTAGGCCAGTATCACACTGCCGTTGTTGGTTTGTGAGCCACGGACCGCACTGATTCATGTGACATGGACAGACAATACTGAACAATATATTTCGGCTAAACAGTAACACCAACAGTGTAAACAGGATTACAGTCTCAACGCTGCTGTTTATTAAAAAAGCAGGACCCTATTACATCATACATCGCTATCATGAACAGATTTAGATCCTGACAATGGCCACGTGATAATGTACTAACTGTGTGGAAACTGCACAGAACTATTATTGTGGAATGCTAAAGGGAGAACTTTTACTAAATGTGACGGCTCATTAAATAATTTTATTTTGGGGACTTATTTTTTGTTTTGCCCAGGTCCTCATTTTTTCATTCACTTTTTCCTGAATGAAAATTTAGATAAACTCAGCACGCTGATTATCTAAGTACACTGTCAGCACACAGCATCTCATAGCACAGAGGAATCATGTAGTGTCCCTGCCCACACTCTGGAATTTTACACTGACCGTCACTGAGTTATAGGAGCTAAAACAGCAATAAAACGGAGTTAAATTGTAAAGTAAGGGGATAAAAATTATCTTTATTTTATAAACATCACTAGAGGATTAAAAAAATGAACATTCTTTCATGGGGAAACCCCTTTAACTTATCCCCTATCCACAAGATAAGTAAGCTGCGTAGGACAACAACACTAAGTGACACTGCCTCAGAAAGCCATAGAGCACTACACCCCGTCATCATATAATCACAGACATCACCCACTACAATTTATTCCTGCTTTTAAGAATAATTATCCTCAATAGTGCCGCACATCTCATACACAAAACATCTAACAAACATGTAACATTATTTGTATGATTATTTGTTCACTTTTGTAGCATAATTTTCACAGAATAAAGTGTAATGTTATTGATATTGTTCTAGATGTCGTATTAAGCAGGAGAGCCCTTGAGAATATGTGGCAGCATAAACAATTAGTCAAAAGGAGGAATATAGAAAAATAAACTTGGTGACACTTTTATTCAGAAATGGCCTATTTAAATGTGGGGCCTAAAATTAGCATTTCTATTCCTTTAATGAGAAATAATGTGTCTCTTCCATATTATATTCATAAATAATACTTAATTATCCCAATATGGCACCATTCAGGAACCGTGCGCACGGCTGAAAGTTATACTGTCATTTTCCCACAAGTTTAAGCAAAGTTACAATTACCTCTTGTCATGTTCCATCACAAAGCCTTCTACCTCATAATTCAGGAGCATTAATCAAGGATTATTCTTTTGTCAGGTGTCACACAATCACCAGGGTTTTTCTGTGTTTCTTAGGAACACAACTGAAGAATAATTATAGACGTTTTCAAGTCTCGCCTTAACTAATCATTTTAAGAGTAATGTTTTCCTAACTTGTATTTTCACATGTCCTAAAATTCCTCTTGTGTTTGCCGTGCCTATAAAACTGCTGTTTTAGGAGGTATAATGGGTTGAGGTTATATGTGCTCATATTTGAATTTTCAAAGGCGTCCTATAGGGACATCATATGTGACTTTCTACTTTGTATTTAATGCAGGCTCATAATTAAGTAATAGCTGTGACACTTTAATTGTTGTTATATTATCACATCAAGCATGCCCATGGTGGTATGTAGTTTTGTAACAAGGGTTGAGCTTGGAAGTCACTGATTTGGGGTTATAATTTGCTACTGATTAATGGCTTTGCTTTCCTTTGCCCGGTGATATTATGGAACTAGTAGCTCCTGAGTAGGAATTGACGGACCCACCTAAATTTGGGCTTCAGAACAGAACCCTGACATGGACCATGCCCCCAGGAACACCTGTGATCAGTGCTGGCACCAGTTGCGGGTGTTTACTGCTTAAATGCTGCCGGCAAAGTCACTGGCAGAATTTAAATCTATCCAGCGCATATACATCCTTATTAATGTGCCATCACGCTGCACACCGCCATCATTGGGGGGTGTTGAACCTCCCCAATATGGCGTCAAGCAGTGCCACCATGGGGGCATTGTTGGCTGTTACGGGATGGTATTTTGAGCCAGACCTACAACAGGGACCAGACTTCTAATCCGGGGGACCCAAATCGGCAACGTTTGGTACAAATCCAAACTTTGCCATTCAAGACTGCTCATCCTGGTCCAGCCCAGCACATGGACCAAATGCCCTAAGAGAAGATTTGTAGTAAGTTTCATTTAGTCCAGGAAAATTTGCTACTCCATCCCTGTATCTAAATACCCCGGCCAAAGTACAGCATTATGTAAGTACCCAGAACACACACATGAACACACCCTTGCCTATGTCTTGGTCATGTTCATCTTTTAACATAGCCCAGCATGATTTATCCAAAAAAATGCATTCTAAATTTCTGAACTACTGAACAACTAGTGGTCAGCTGTTCACCATTGTTATGCTTGTCCTGTGCATTATTTGAAGCCAGTGGAGTCAGACTAGGCTCTTTTTACCCCTGTGACTCCTTATAGGCACCCAAACTTTAAAACCCTGTCCGGTTTTGGGTACTGAACTGGGACCACTACCCAGTGACACTCAAAAACGGTGCCAGCACTTATTGCAGTTGTTAACTTTTTAAATACCACAAGCAAAGTTACCAGCAGCATTTAAATTACTGCAGCCACATATGCAAGCACTTACATGCTGGCAGCGATGCATGCTATCTTTTTGGGGAGGATCGTCGCTGCCGATGATGTGCTAGTATTGGTGTGAGCGTTTATCCATTTAAATGCCACTGGTGACTTTGCCAATGCCATTTGAAGAGTTAAGGCTCATGAGCGGTGTCAACATCGATCACTGGCATTAACAACAGGGGGGGGGGTTGAGTCGAATGAAATTCTAATAATGTTAGGGATGTGTTTCGGGTCCTGTTGCAGTACAAAGCTGTAAAGTCCAGGCTAAAGTTAGCTGACTCCTAAATTCCCACCAGTTTTCTTCTTCATGCCGTTTTGATGGACTGGTGCAGGTAACGTAACTACACAAATGGGTAGATTAATTGAAGTTACCCAATTTTTGCTCCTCAGTGCCATTACACTTTGGGGGCATCAATCTATCTTGACTGTTGCTGAAAAGAAGCATCATTGACCAGTTCCAGCCTTCACATTAGGTTGGGGCAAATCAATTAAATCAAGTTCAACCAAATATAGGAGGCTAATTTTTAAGTTAATAATTTTATATGTACCAAAAGATGCTCTAAAATTCAAATGGCCCCTGAGAGAAAACATGTTCCCTCCCCTGGACTACAGTCATTCAAATTGTGGCTTTCCATATATAGCTAGCTAACTATAACTATCAGCATGTTCTTGGGATGCTGAGAGTTGTGCTTTACAAAACCTGGTTGGAGTCTTTTCCTCTATGACGTCATCACAATTAAAATATATCGCTCCAGGGCATATTGTATTTTGAATTTATCTTTCATTGCGTTTAAGAAGCCAAAATAGTGCAGTAAGTGATTACCTTTATGATAGACCTTTGGCATATAGAAGCAATAGTTTTCCTTCTCTTTCCATTAGTTCATTGTCTGCTGCATCTTTGTTAATAGAATGTATCTTTGTATGCCTGTTTCCCTCCCTTTACATACAAGAAATATTCAGCAAATGCAACATTTGTCTTTTATTAATATAGATTTAGTGCACTGCCTTCCGTATGTTGTCTCTTTTTTTCTGGTTTTTATATATTCACACATTTTATTTAATACACGGAACAGTATGAACATAAATTAGCGTGGCTTTCTACATTGACACCTTTATTTGTCCAATGCATGTTATTAATCTCCATGCGAGATCCGATTTCATTCAGAGTCGTTGTAAAAGATTAGTTAAAAATTTAAAACCTCTCGTTTGTTGAAAAACTATTTGCATAAATAAAACATGTATATTCTTTATGATAGCATTCATTATCCAGGGATATCAATTTCCCCCAAAAAATGTAACATTGTGTTCTTTTCTATCTCTTTGTGCTTGTTTGATAGTAAAACACCACTAAGTCTTCATTTATGTAGGTGAAATGACAGCTACTATAAAATTCTGATTATCTAAACCAATGGATGCTGGGTTATCAGTTTCTAGGCATGTACACTTGGAGAGTAGAATACAGTAATATGATATGATATACCGTCATTTTCATATAAATCTTTATACCTTGCTATAAAATGAGCAACAAACAATGGTGTATATATATATATATATATATATATATATATATATATATATATAATATGTCACGGGTGCTCCCGCGATCCCTGTTTCTGATTGCGGCGCACCCGTGTCCCTCCGTGTGCCCTCGGAGCCCAGCGGAACTACTTGCTCCGGCGTGGTCTCTCTGGCTCCCGCGGCTCAGCAAAGATATAAAGGCCCAGCTCCCCAATAATTGCGCTGGCCTGCTTTAAGTGCCTGCCTCTTCCTGTGACACTTGCCGGATCTTCCCCTCTATCCTGCGTTCCTGTGTATCCTGCATTCCTGTGTATCCTGCGTTCCTGTGTGACAGTCCATTCCTGTGTTCCTAATCCGTGTGCCAGTCATTTCCTGTGTTCCTGATCCGTGTGCCAGTCCGTTTCCGTGTTCCTGATCCATGTGCCAGTCTGTTTCTGTGTTCCTGATCCAAGCTGAGCTCTCTCCATACACAGCGGGTGACGGCTGTATAACACAGCTGACGCCCGCCTGTTACTGCGGGCAAATAAACAGTAAGAATCATAAACATGTTTGGTATCATCGCGTCCCAAAATGTCCGATCTATCAAAATATATTATCGATTTTTCCCGGAGTTTAACCCTGTAACATAAAATGGCACCCACATTAGAAAATTACACTTTTTTGCCATTTTGAAAAATATAAAAAATTCTATAAAAAGTGATCAAAAGGCTGTACAAAATGATAGCATCAAAAATGTCATCAAAAGTCACCACAGCTCCGTGCACTGAAGTTTGAAAAAGTTATTACTGCCAGAACATGGCAAAATTAAGAATTTTTTTTTGTACAGAGGGTTTTAATTTTTTTAAATGTTATAAAACATTATAAAACCTATACAAATGTGGTATCCTCATGATCGTACCGAACCAGAAAGTAGATATGTGATTTGGGGCACTCAGTGAAAGCTGTAAAATCCAAGCTCACAAGAATATGGCGCAAATGCGTTTTTTCATAATTTACACTGCATTCAGAATTTTTGTCCCGCTTCCCAGTACATGGCATGGTATGATGAATACCATCACTATGAAGTGCAATTTGTTACGCAGAAAACAACCCCAAACAGAGCTATTTACATGGAAAAATAAAGAAGTTACACATTTTTGAAGGTGGAGAGTGAAAACTGAAAATGCAAAAACTAAAAAGGGCCAAGTCCCTAAGGGGTTAAAGAATCCACATTTTTGATGAGATACATCTCACATACGCGTCTATGCAGATTTTCAACATCTTTCCTGTGTCAATATTTGTCCTATTGAGAAATAAAAGGGGTTATAATAAAAGATTTCCTGTATTGGAAGACACTTTTAACTAACCTATTAAATGGATTTAAAGGAAATCTGCCATGAAAAACAAGCATGATAAACCAGGGACACTTACTCATACATCCAGACACTGTGACCATAGAGATATACTTATATGTGTTATATTTGGCCTCCTTTCTTCTAAAATCAACTTTTCCCTCTGTTATTACTTTACATACTGTTACACTGTCTCACCCTCCCACTGCCCCCTCACCATTTTCTGCTGTAATCCCAGGAAGCAGGGAGGAGGGCGAGACAGTGTAACAACCTGTATAGCCTGATCACTGATGGGCCAGGGTATCTCGTCAGACTCATTAGCGTAATTGTAAAAGTTGATTTTAGAAGGAAGGAGGCAATGGATAACAATTATAAAAAGATTGCCACATATAAATAAAGGAATTATTATTATTATTAGTCATGACGCCTGGATGTACAAGTAAGTGCCCCTGCTTAATCCATGCTTGATTTCGATGGTAGATTTCCTTTAATACTAAAAATAGACATACAATTGCTACAAATTGCATGCCGGCGCCGATGCGCCACAATCCGATCGCATGCGCCAAAATCCTGGGGCAATACAGAGAAAATCGGCGCAAAACGGAAAACTTTGGTTAACCCGTCGCAAAAACATGAATCGGTCCCTTAGTAAATGACCCCCATTGTATATAATGTGTATACTGTATGTGTGTATATATTCTGTGTATTAGTGTATAAATGTATATGGGTGCATAAATGTGTGTATAAGTGTATACTTGTATATATTTGGGTGCGAGTATACAAGTGTAGAACTTTATGTGTATATAAGTATATAAAGGTTTATACATCAGTGTATAAATGTGTAAAAGGCGCAAATTTGGTACCAGATATACTTCCTTGATGGGCATCTATAGTTCCTCGGTACGGTGAGCACAACGCATACTCACTGTTTAGAGCCATGACTGAGCATGCGGGCTATTAGAGTAGCGGGTGCATTTCCCTCCCTAGGACTTATACTGGAGTCAATAACTTTTCCCAGATTTTTTGTGGTAAAATTAGGTACCTTGGCTTATTTGTGAGTATTTACAGAGGACATTATAAGTGTGTGGGAGGCAATAGAAAAATGTCCTCTTTTCTGTAGCCCTGTTGTTATATAGACAGGCAACAGAAACAGTAGCAATATCAGGAGGGGTTACAGAAAAGGGGTGCAGCTGCAGCAAAGGGGGCATTTTAGACCAGGGGCTGCTGGAAATGGCACATTATATGGATTTAGGTTAGATATGGGGTATTTGTGGGGCGACCAATTTTTCCCAAGGGACCATGTAGGGGGTTACATGACCTAGTCCCTGGAAAAAAAAAATGGGTGCAGCCGGTCCCTGGATAGAAAAAGCTTGGGAATAGCTGCATCAGAGGACATAAAGGCGATGTAAGTCAGTGGCACCACTACAACTTCACATCACATTCATATCCTGCAGCAGGGGCGCCACTGACAGTGTCATATGCCTGCCGGGTCCAGACAGGGTCCTGTGACTGGGAGTCAACGACCCTTGTCCATGTGCTGTAGCAATGGAGGGTTGGCCAGTACGGGATGCTTTGGTGTCATTGGGTGGAGGAGATTAGGCCTTGGGGCACAAAGTTGGTTTGGATGCTGGGAGGCCCTAATGCTGTTAACAGCCCAGGACCCATGGGACACTTAATCTGGCACTGCCACTAACATTTGGTGACCGTTTGGTGTAATAATCTCTAGTATCTCCTGAAAACCTGAAAATGTTTGTAGGTCCTCACTTGGTAGATAACTGACCTAGGCCTGAAATATTATCTTGATAAAATCTTAAATTTGTCCAATGATTTTGTTTGCTTTGCCTCCAAAGACTTGATATAATGTTGGGATGAATGTTCCTTATGCGTGGTAGCATCCATTGAGCTTACAGCCTGCTTCTCACTGCTAAGGGACCTTCACCTGCCGCTTACTCACCTTATGGATATGCCCGGGGATGTTCTTTATGGACTGCAGCTTCATTCACTGCCCCGGTGTTCATCTCTGATTCATATGCCATTCACATGCTACTTAGTGAAATCTTTTCCGTTTGATGCAAGTCTGTTTTATTTAACAAAATCCTATAAAACTAAGATTACCATTTAATAATTCAGGAAGTCAGTCACGGCTGGTTGTTGCAGAGCAAACATTTTTACCCAGTTCCCCCTTAATAAAGCACGTTGATGTAAACAGCGCACTGAGGTCTGAGCATCAAGGTAAAAGCGCAGAGTAATTTCAAACAAAATTCTGTTTCTACCATGTTGAATGCAAGACGCTTGTCAGACAAGTATATTTATTTTATACAACTGTCAACCTGTTAGCTGGTTATTTTCTATCAGTCTTGGCACACTGTTTGGATGTGTTAAGGAGGGAATGACAGATTCATAGCAATGCTCTCATTACATTAGATGTTGCCTTTGCACACGATCCAGGGGGGGAATGGTATGTTTATATAAGGGACATGGCCACCTGGGGACAAGAAGGACTACAAAGAAAAGTTATGTCCCAATCTTTAGAACATTTTATATGCATATGTATTATATATGTTGGAACACTACATAATAAATTGTTCTTCAGATAAGCACTGGCTATTGGTTTAAGGGAGTCTACCAGCAGCGTTGACCATGAAAAGCTGTAGTTAGATAGCAGACAGGTAATGTATGTAACCAGACCCTTGTGTGTCCTGTTAGTAGCACTAGGACTGTTAAAATTCCAATTATTTTCTAGGATTGTTGCTGGAGGAGTTCACTTAAAGGGAACCTGTCACCTCAAGATTCTACCTTTTCTAAGCATCTGCATTACAATGTAATTGTGTGATATAACTTACCTTGCACCCTGATAGAATCCTCTGTGTAGTCCCAGGGTTTGGGCTTTGGTTTGGATGCATTTCAAACAACATGCGGCTTGTCTGTGCTGCAGGCAGCTCAGCTCTCAGCCCCTCCTTTGTGCTCCTGTACAAGTTCTGTGCTGCTCCACACACCCTCTGCTCTGCGTAAGGGCTGTCTCCAGGTTCTATTTGCTTACTACAACAAAAGGGGAGGGGATGTGCAGTGTGTAATGCATAGATTTCACAGCACATCAGTTTGAGGATGCACCAGGTCACCAAGTTTAGCTACAATCCTGAAATATACATCAAATTAATTTTCATCACTCTGCTTTTGATAACCATAAACACAAATTGTGAGGGCTGTAGTTTTTTTTGGTCAAAAGTCCAAGTAGACTCCTTTTAAAAATGCAAGGGTTAATATTGCTGCAGCCATGTTTTTATTGTGTGAGTTTGGTATGGACGACCCTTGTTCTTTCTCTTGCTTGGCACCTTAGTACCATAGTTGCAACTGTACATACTAATGGTTAGCAATGAATGTACCCGTTCACCAGAACCTGTAAGTTCTGCTCAACCCCACCAGTAACGTGATTGTTGCACTTAAAATATCAGCAGCATTTAAAGGGTTAACACCCGCGTGTTACCAGCAGGGATGGGCTGAACATTGCACTTCGGCTCCGCTCATCACTATTAATAATATACAGTCCCCGGGTTACGTACAAGATAGGGTCCATAGGTTTGTTCTTAAGTTAAATCTGTAAGTCGAAACTGTATATTTTATAATTGCACATTATGAATTTATTCGGAAATGTTTTTGTATTGAATATAATTTGTGGTGAACCAGAAGGTAAGTTTAAAGAAATACTTTTTGTATAGTGAACCACAACAGCTATGCTGTTATACTCTTTTTTTTCTCCACTGCCTATAAAATGTCAGCAATATATATAGAAAAGCTGAAATAGTTAAAGCCTTATTTCCCTGTCCCTGTAGACTTGTATTATCTATCGTCCTTGATTGGCGTACCTCTGTAATGTCTGTGCGTCCTGACAATGCATCCACTTACCTGATGATCCGAGCATGACTAGTGCTGAGCACCAAACTCTTGAAGTTCTTCCTGAGGGGACAGAACTGCCACTTTGTACATCCTCTGCCCTCCTTCACAATGTAATCTGAACAGCTCATCTCATTGTGTGATGGGGACTGGATGGATTAAATACAATGAAATGTGACAAGTGAACGAAGGAAGCTACCTGCGGTGTGTTGTGTGTTCTGGACGAAATTGGAGAGACGTGGTTTAAGTAGTCCATAGAAAATTTAATCATTAATGTCATTTGTACATTATGCAGGACATGCCAAGGCTCACCCAAACTCTATATTACTGGGACATGAAATGCTCCTTTTATACCAGTCTGAGGATTAATAATTAGAAGCGACAAAAAGGGGATCTGTCTGTTTGATCTATCTGATGTATATTGCAGAACAGTGTAACTTTTTAGTCCCTTTTATAGTTTGTATCACCTGTGTGAAATTTAGAATTGTAGAAGTTACCAAGGAATTCCACGTCTAGAAGGGAGACACAGGGGTAGATTTACCAAGTGTCTGAAAGTCAGAATATTTCCAGTTGCCCATGGCAACCAATCACAGCTCAGCTTTCATTTTACCAGTGCTCATGAATATTTTAAAGGGGAGCTGTGATTGGTTGCCATGAGCAAGACGAAATATTCTGACTTTCAGACACTTGATAAATCTGCCCCATAGACTGTATCTTTCTAATGGTAGAGCCCCTGAGTCAGCATTACAGAACATTCAAACGTATCTGCACCCAGAAGACATGGATAGAATTTAGACCTATGAATCTGGGACTATCCTGCTGAATCCAGGATGTTTTGGAGGTATGATGTGGGATAGAAGTAGAAGCCTGTGTCTACATAGCATAGCTTTCAGATGACTAGAATTACCTCAGTGCTCTAGACCACTGTATTGATACACTGGAGCAGGTTTAGTAATACTTTTACTACAGAATTAAGTTGTAATAGTGCCAAAAACTTTCTAACACACCTTGCATCTCATTTATAAAAAGGTATGCGACTTCAGGAAAAGGGTTGTGCCTGTTATGTCTTAAAGAGGGTGTAGCCTTAGTAGCATCAAAAAATTATGCAACAAAAACTGGTAGACTTTTATGCCAACTAATAGACTTTCTGATATACTTTGAGACACTTTTAATAAATCTGCCCGGCTGCCTTTTCTTGTTAAAGGAGGTTTATCACTTTAAAGCACAGTGGCTGAGTGGCTAGCACTTCTGCCTTGCAGCGCTGGGGTCCTGGGTTCAAATCCCACCCAGGTCAACATCTGCAAAGAGTTTGTATGTTCTCTCCGTGTTTGCGTGGGTTTCCTCTGGGTACTCCGGTTTCCTCCCACACTCTAAAATACACGGTTAGGTTGTTTAGATTGTGAGCCACATGGGGACCGGGACTAATTTGACATGCTTTGTGCAACGCTGCATAATCTGTGTGCACTATATAAATAAATAATAATAATTATTATTATTATCTAATGAAGTGGTAAAGATAACTCTGCATAGGCCAGGTTTTTGCATTAGCATATCTATATTAGAAACTCAAAGGGATTTTCCAAAAACCTTGCAAAACCTCTGGAGGGCTCGGAACTCTGTAACAAAAATGAAAGTGTATTTAAAGGGAATCTACCATCATATTCAAGCATGATAAATCAGGGCACTTACTCAGTGACTGTAGTAATCTTCTTTTATTTTTTTTATCCATGGCCTCCTTCCTTAGAAAATCATCTTTTGAATTGTTGCTGAAGGTATCCTGGGGGTGTTACCAGACCCCTCTCTGCTGTAGCTTCACAGACTGTTTCACTGTCTCTACCTCCCCTTCTGTTCCCTCAGCATGTCCCCCGTCAATTTGCCTGATGGAAGAATTCCTTTGATGTTCACCGATAGAGAATAGCGATGCCTTCCCCCCAACTCAGATTTTTCATTTGCTCAAATTCCAGATGATTAGTTTGTTGCAAAAATATCCTTCATGTGTAGCTTAGCCTGTGATAGGGTGTGTTCTTGCCCGTAGTGGAAATAAATACCAATGTGGCAATATGGAGGCCTTCTCTTTACGGCTCTATGTCAATAAATTAATAATGGATAACACAGGGGCGTTGCTAGGGTGGAAAAAGATCCGGGGCACGCGCCCCAATGCATGTGTATCAGACTTTTAGTAATGCCCCCCCTGTACATAACCCCCTCACATGTGCTTGTGCCAATAACAACCTGACAGTGTATACAGCTACAGAAACCACAGGAGAAACCCCTACCTTTTCCCTCCAGTGACTGCAGGTGACGCGTCCTCCATCTTCTCCATTAGACATCACCACATCTTATGTTCCCCATTGTCCCTACATCTTGGACAGTGTTATCCTGCTGCTGCCCCCAACAATCTCCCCCAAATACTGTAAGGCTTGCATTTAAACACCAGGAGCTTGTTACCCATCACACTGGTCTCACTAGAAACACAAATGAGATCAAACTGAGGCCTGTTCTAGTGCCACGTGTGAACACGCCCCAAGAAATGTCCCCCACACAGCCCCCCAGTAACATGCCCCACACAGATACCCCCAGTAACGTGCTACACACAGCCCCCCAGTAACGTGCCCCACACAGCCCCCCCAGTAGCTACCACCCCCAAAATGTCCGCCATATAACCACCCCCAAAATGTTCCCCACACAGCTACCCTCAGTAGGTAATGTGCCCCCACACAGCCCCCCCCCAGTAGCTAATGTCCCCCACACCAGCCCCCAGTAGCTAATGTCCCCCACACAGCCCCCCAGTAGCTAATGTCCCCCACACAGCCCCCCCAGTAGCTAATGTCCCCCACACAGCCCCCCAGTAGCTAATGTGCCCCCACACAGCCACCCTCAGTAGCTAATGTGCCCCCACACAGCCACCCTCAGTAGCTAATGTGCCCTCACACAGCCACCCTCAGTAGCTAATGTCCCCCACACAGCCCCCCCCCCAGTAGCTAATGTCCCCCACACAGCCCCCCCAGTAGCTAATGTGCCCCCACACAGCCCCCCCAGTAGCTAATGTGCCCCCACACAGCCCCCCCAGTAGCTAATGTGCCCCCACACAGCCACCCTCAGTAGCTAATGTCCCCCACACAGCCCCCCCCCCAGTAGCTAATGTCCCCCACACAGCCCCCCCAGTAGCTAATGTGCCCCCACACAGCCCCCCCAGTAGCTAATGTGCCCCCACACAGCCCCCCCAGTAGCTAATGTGCCCCCACACAGCCACCCTCAGTAGCTAATGTCCCCCACACAGCCCCCCCCAGTAGCTAATGTCCCCCACACAGCCACCCTCAGTAGCTAATGTCCCCCACACAGCCCCCCCAGTAGCTAATGTCCCCCACACAGCCCCCCACCCCAGTAAGTAATGTCTCCCACACAGCCCCCCCTGTAGGTAATGTCCCCCACACAGCCCCCCCAGTAGCTAATGGCCCCCACACAGCCCCCCCTGTAGGTAATGTCCCCCACACAGCCCCACTTACCTCAATGATGCAGGTCTATGTGTTCAATGTGTGTTTCCCCGGCAGGTCATGTGACCATCCATGACATCATCACAGGTCCTTCAGAGTATTATTCCTCCAGAGGCTGCAGCCCCTGCTGGGGAAAGCAGTGACTGCACTCCTTCTCATCACGATCTGTGGAGATCGTGGAGAGAGAGGAGGATGCGCAGGGGAGATCCGGGGCACGAGCCCCGGATCTTTTGACCTAGCGACGCCCCTGGGATAACACATATTTATAATTACCTTAGAGCAGCATGTGGCCATAAAATCCTGAACGCTCCCTAAACAGCGGCCTTTGGTGGTTAGACTTTTGCCTCTGATTTTGACCATCAATACGCCTGAATGAACATATTCATCATCTCTAATATTTAGCTTGACTCTGTAAAAACAAGCAGAAATGGCAATTATTAGCTGTTATAGGCACTAATGCTTCTCGGCATGTTTTAATGGGGCTGACCACTGGCTGTTTTATACCACAGTGCTGATTATCATCATCATCATTTATCAGGGGCAGTGGATGGAAAAATCCCAATCTGATATTTTCCATAATACACAAATATTTTTTCATGACACATTGAGCTTCATAATGAAAACTATTGCAGCCAAACGCTAGTTGTTCTTACTGACCAATCATATAAACGCTTAATGTTTTAAATATGCACTAATCTGTAATGTGATTGGTTGTTATGAGCTCCAATTTCTGCTGATGACATAGCATCTCATTACCTATTATCAATTCTTATTCAGCTAAAATGAAAGACACAATGTAAAGTGAGAGGTGCCCAGAGTTATCTACAGAGTCTTTACTTTTTTAATTCAACTTTGTCCAATTTGAGGAACCTAAAATGTCAGATACCTTCATGTGCTGGTGACTGCTATAAACAATGCATCTATGTAAATGCTCCAATCCATTAAATCCTCTCATCCTTCATCAGTGCCGATTCCAAAGAACAATTTAGCATAATAAACTTGTTAGTTATTCTCTTAAAAACTTGTTCCACCGCTAGTTATCCTTAGATGGACTCATTATTTTGCAAATTATTCTTCAAAAGTAGTAATTGTGAAAGAACTCAGGCTCTGGCCCCAGGTGGTCTTCAATTATCACGTTGGCAGCTGTATACTTATCAGTCGGCCTGCAAATTACATTCAAAAAAACACTTGCAAGTGTAAAGGAAAAACTCTTTGGGAAAGTTACGTATTCATGATTCTGTCCTAAAGAATGGTAATGATGAGGAGGAAAGGAGATGGTGGGGGGAGCATTGTATCACCAAGAATAAAATACAGTATAGTCTTCTCTTCTCTTAAAGGATCTTCAGATAGCAACATGAAATGTACATCTATGAAAAGCAGGATCTAAGCGTAATATTAACACTGACGTGTAAGGAATTCATCCAGGCCGGTAGATTTGGTAGTACCATTGTAATATATACATTTAACATGAAAATGACCTGATCATGGTTTCAAGGTATAACAATAACAATTTCTGACCATTAACGAATAATAATTCAGGTGTTAAGAAACACTCTCTTAATGGCCTTGCACATAATTCGATTTTGTCTAGAACAGAGTTAATGACCTCAATTCCATTTGACACATTGGTATGGGTCGCAACACCAATGTCCTTATAGTTGTTTCCAGTTATTCCCAACAGCCATGTCTTCCAATCCAACGAAGGTCTTTATAAAATAATCAAATCCATGGTCATAATGAGATGAGATGCTTGGTGTCTTCCTCCTCATTAGAGATGAGCGATGGGCTGTGGCCAGTAGCTAGGGTCGTCAATTTGCCAGACTGACTGTTCAGGCCGCAAATCCAGGAATCTATCCGGGTTGTGCGGGCTGAACCTGAATGGTAACATCAGGTCTGCTTATCTCAACTCATTGGGGCACATTTACTTACCCGTCCAGTGGTGTTCGCTGATACGGAATGTCCGACAAGGATTCGTAGCTGCCGAAATTCACTTCCAGCGTGCCCCCCCGATTTCATGAATGTGTCGTTTCCCCGCTCAGGTCCGCCGGAGTTCACCATCTTCTTCCTGGTGTATGTGAGTGCAGATCTTGCGAACCAATTTGAATGTTAAATTCTGCAGTTTGTCCGAATCAGTTGGGTTGTATGACGGCCCCGCTCCCTGTTTTGCATGAAAGTCGGTGCCGATGCGCTACAATCCGATTGCGTGTGACACAATCCCTTGTGCAATTCAACGCAGAACAGAAATAGTCGGGAAACCCGATGGAATTGCTGTCCGCGGACCCTTAGTAATTGTGCCCCATTGTTTCTTATTTCAAACTCCCAGTAGTCAGCTCAGACTCATCCCACCTGTTTGGAGAGGCTATAACAGCAGACAAAGTGAAAAAACTCCAGCGCAGATCCACGGGTCTTCTAAAATCTGATTCTTTATTAGTGGTACAGCAAATGTTAAATTGGGTAAAAACACAGAGATTACGATCACATTCTGTGCTTGTTTCATATTGTCTCTATTTGGTGAAGTACATTTCTTCTCTATCTGTTAAGGAGGTCGCACTGGTTTCGCACGCCATCTTGACTGCTGTCCGCCATCTTAGATACAGTGGCCATGTTCCCTGACCATTGTCAAGTTAATGTCATGATTCAAACTTCATTTTATGTAACCTGTTTACTGGCCTGTCAGCTAATACCCTTTGACATTTAATGAGAAGCCAGTCTGTCCTTGATTATATTATAATTCTGGAGCCCACTTATCTTATTCTTCTCAGCATTAGTATAAACAATATCTGTGTACAAGGTCTCTGAGAACTGAGCACAATTAATTAATTGTTTTTCCCAGAATGTGCTGATGACCAATAGTTTTGGAGTATACTATTCACGCCCCTTTGATGATTCTTCTATCTGTTATATATTATGCATTTTGATTATTAAACGGTAGAAGATCTTGACTAAGAGATTGACGTATGTCTTGGTCTTTATGTTCAATCATGAAAGGGTTAATTAGGACTCACCTTACAAAAGTCAAGAGGGCTGTTGGGGCCCTGCATAAAAAAATCCCTAACACTATCCAAAGCAGATAAAACAGTGTTCTATTCAACACCAATAGAGAGTCATATTATATATGTGATTCAAAAAATCCAGAAAGATTAAGCAGTGTGAAAACTTTCTGGGAGGCATAAGCTAATATATGAAAATGATCTGATGGGGAAACTATTCCAGCACTTCCTGGACATGATGGTAAGAAGAAAGTCATTGAAATTAAGCGCAGTCCGTCACATGAAAGCCTCTGGGCCGTCTTTGTAAAGACATGCTTTTAAAATTTCATTTACATTGTATCTTCAGTTCCGACTTTGTGTCTTCTCAGTTTCATAAATGCTATGGACACCCATTCTTATAGTCTATGGGGGCCAGGTTCCCATTAGCAGCTAAATCATCATTAGAATGAACACCACTAAAGAGCCTTGGAAATACCATAAATATTTCATCCACATTAACGTGCATATGGATATCAGCAAATAGCCTTTTGTATCATAAACAAATGGATGACAGACAGAAGAAAATGGCCATTTACACAATTACAATTCTTTGAGTGGACTTGTCAAGCAGGAACATCATCACAAGTCATTAAGTAATGTAATTAAGGCTGAATACAAGGATGGTCACTATAAATAATGTCCAAAGT